>NW_028324388.1:0-35619 GCF_058129835.1 Hydra viridissima | reverse complement strand
GAAACATTAACCGAAACCACGTAGTGCAGTGCAAATTATTTTTTTAGTTTTTCCCAGTCAGGGCAAGCTTACGCACCTTTCCTTTAACCTTCGCTATCATCCTGGCAACCGTCTCTGGAAGTACCTTTCCGCTCGCTCTCTTCCACAATTTTGTAAGATGTGGGTGGTCGTTTGCGCATTTTCCGCTTCTCAGCAAGGGCTCCTTCACTACTGACAAGAATCGTTCGATTGGCCGCTGTCCTTTACAGTTCGCCGTGCTGGCTTCTCAAGGAACGATTGCGATGCTGTTTTGTTTGAACCAGTCCATATTTAACAGTATATAGTGGCACCTTGTTAAATATGGCTAATAGAATGGTTGGATAGCGTTGCTACTTTGATATATCAAATATTTGTTAAGTTACTTAACAAATGATGAACTAAATGATGAGTAAAAGATAAACTCGTAAACATCGATGAGCGGCATAGCAATCAATGCAAACAAATGCTCCGTATGTAATGGATGTCCAAGTAGGTTTTATTGGTCTTCAGTAAGAGAAAGGATGTTTTAAGGGCTATTCATAAAACCGTGTCAATCATTGAATCAATTTGAAACTTTTGTTTTAAATCTTTTTATCTGAACTTTTGACTTACGTTTTTTAAAGTTCAAATGGAATTCCAATAAAACGAAGTTTGTGGAATGCTTAATTTGTTATATTACTAATTCTACATCAATAAGCTACATCAAAATGATAAACTTGCATTTCAAAATGAGTTTAATAATCTTCAGAAGCGCTTTTAAAACATTTTGCTGCACATCGAGCGGATTTTTAGTTGATCGTCAACTTTTTTTAAAGTACTCTTTACTTCATATTCTACCAATTATTCTTATAACCTTAAAATTAAGTTTAGACAAATTAGGTAATTTCTTGGCTTAAACATTGTCATGATGTAAATCATAATTGATTTAAAATAGAACTGTTAATTATTTGACAGAAAAGGAATAATTATTTCAGTCAAATTCATATTTTCACCTCATTTTCACATTTAATCTTTTAAAAGCGTTACATTTAATTTTTTGAAAACATTTAAAATTTCATTCGAAGGAACTTTTTTGATCGGCCATTATTAGACTTACGAAGACACAAAGTTACAACAATTCAATCGAAAAAGAACATTTTTTTGTATTAACATGTAAGTTTCCTTTTTAATTTTGGAATTTTTGATTGATTTTTAGTTTTCTAATTATATGGATTAAACGTTGTAAATGTTGTGCTTCGTTAACTGTTCCTGTTGCTGCCAGATTTTAACAACGCTGAGAATGTTACTCGAAGAATAAATCTTGTCGAATTTTTTTTTATTTATTAACCTTACCACGTTTTTTTACTAAAGATTAGTTAATTAACGCATAACTTTATCATTTTAAATGATATAGATTACGGTAATATTTTGACAATATATTCTTGTCACGATGCATATTGGCTTGAGATAGTATTGAAATATTTTACTATTTTGTTGTGTGATTTAAAAAAAAAAAAAAAAAAAAAAAAAAGGAGGCATGGGATGGCTTTACAAGTGAAATAGTGTAGGGCCTCTCTTTATCAACATAAAACATAACATAAAATGCCCCTGTTGCAATTCATTCTTTGTATTTTTCATGAAATTTATGATGCAAAAAGTGATAGCGAAAAAGTCTCTAAAACGCAAAGAAACGACTGCTGAAGACTGAAAAATTACAATAGCATTCGTAGTGAAAACAAACAATTAAAAAACATCGCTAAAATTACTGAAAGACGACGAAGAACCGTTCAAAATGATGCCGAAAAGGAGCAAGAACGAAAATCAATTTGAGAATAAGCATCGAGCAGAAAAACCGAATAAATTAAGCGAACGAGACCGTCGTTTTATACTTAAAATAATTTTAACCATGGGGGCTTGCTTCTAAACAAAAGAAACCGAAAATAAAAACAGATGCAAAGCAGGTTTACTTTGAAAGGGTCAAAATTTTTTGTTGTGTCTCTTTAGATGACCTTGGTTTACATAAACTGATTTTTGAAAAAAATCTTGGAAATTAAAATTGCGTTTTTTCTTGCTATTTTAACGTGAAAAACCATTTGATCACCATAAGCAGCAACTTCTGGTGTTGTTAAATACAAAATCATATAGAACATGTATACATTTTTACTGCCTTGCATACTGTTTATACTACTTTATATACATTCGATTTCATAACATTGCAGTACTACTGACACTTAAACATTACATTTATAACACTACATATACATTACATTGCTGCTTCTCTTGAGAACCTTTTAAAAAAATCTTTGGAAACGTTACTGCACAGTAAATTGTGGTCGATATGTTTTATAAGAGAACTAGGAAGGAGAGCGATGTTATTGAAGTTTATAGAAATCTCCAGAACGTTGTTGAAAAGAGCCGTAGAAAGTTCTGTTTTACATTTTTTTTTTTTTATGCATAATTATGAAGCTATAGAAAAACAACGAAGGAGAGTAAAGTCTAGAAAGATTAGGAGATCTCCAGAAATTTTTTTTGTAAACAACGGAAAGTTCTTTTTTTTTTTTTACAAAAACCAAATAAAAACACCGACGCTATTCGACGATGCAGTAATAAAGTTCAATAAGAAAGTCTGCTTGATCAGAGTCTGTCTTGCAAAGTATTTTGCTAGAATTTAGTTTTTTCTACTCGTACATTACGACAAATCGATAAGAATGTCACTGTGGCACATACCTGTTCACGAATTAGTACCAAGAGATCCGTTCTTCAACGATATGCTGGAAATCACCTTTCCTCCCTTGAGATATCATCCTCTGTTCGATGACAGATCGAGTGCTCGAGGGATCAGCAGAGAGTTGGACCGATTATACAAAGACGTGCTGGAGCCTCTCTCATACATATCTCGTCTGAAGGGGAACACTGCTGCTAAACCAGAAGGTTTCGTTGTCAATCTTGATGTTAAACATTACAAACCAGAAGAGGTCTCTCTAAAAGTTGAAGGTACGCATTGATGTTGAGTTTCTTGTTAAGTTTGAGTTTCTGTTAAGTTTCCCTTTGATGTTGAGTTTCTGCTAAGTTTCCAATTGATATTGAGTTTCTCTTAAGACTGTACGCTTGCTAAAAACTATGTGATTTTGTTGACTTTTTAGGTCATGTTCTTGAGGTGAGAGGCAAACATCGTAACGAAAACGAGAACGGTTTTGAGTCGAGCGAGTTTCATCGAAAGTACACCATTCCAGACGACGTAGATCCGACAGCCCTTACTTCGAACATCAGCCAAGACGGTGTTTTGCATATTGAAGCTCCTAAGAAGCTTCCTTTAAGCTCAGCTTCTGACGGAGAGTCGAGCAAGGACACTTTTAAGTACGCTTTAGACGTACAAGGCTTTAAACCAGAAGAGATTTCGATTCAAGTGAAGGGTAGAAACTTGATAATTCACGGTGAAACAAAAAGCGAAAACAAAGGTGAGCACGGATCGAGTTTACACCAGAAGCAGTTCACAAGAAACATTGTCTTACCCGATGATGTCGATTCATCACAGCTGAGCTCTCGTTATACCAAAGACTCAAAGTTATCTGTTGAAGCACCTCGCACTCTTCCTCAAGCTCCATTGAATCTTGAAATCAAGATGGAAGAATAAAGACAGAACGTTAAAAAACGGCTTAACTTATTGTAATTATGCATACACACACATATATTTATATATCTATGTATCGAGTTTTTTTATAAAAAAGAAAAGAAAACTAGTTTATTTTTTCACCGTGTTCGGAATTATAGTTACAGGTCTTACTTTTCTTCTCTTACGACTTGTTTTTTAATCAGCTTTTAAATGTTCAGGGTGTCGTTTTCTTTTGCGAAGTTTTTGTTTTTTCGATATTTTTGGTTATGTCTTTATCTGTGCTTGCATCTGCACTTTTGTAATGTTTTGAGTATCTTTTGATTGTATTTAGTTGAAAAAGAAAAGTTTCCTAAACAAATCTGTTTTCATTTTTGAGCAACTTTCCTAATGCCGAAATGAAAAGAATAGACGTTTAGTTAGGCTTCAAATGGTAAATTCGTTTTAGCACAAGTAGTATGGCTCTTCTGCCTTTTCTTACAGAGTAAAAACGCTAATCGGCTATTGCACTAAAAACCTATTCTTGCCGTACCGCAGTGGCCTTTTTAGGGAACTGACATAACACGAGTTTTTCTTTACCAAAGTTTCTTAATTAGCTTTAGAATCGATGAGTGAAAGAGTTTCTGAGGTGAAGCGCAAGGACTATGTTATAAACATCAAAAATGATCCATGATTCTACTTTATGGTCTCTAGATGTTCACGTGTAACTTTCACAGGTGATTGCGGTTTTGACGCTTCTGATAATATCTACAACTGTTAGGAGCGTAAAAACTGTCTAGTACACTTGGCCAATTGCAAAACTTTTATAGACTTTGACTTCTTATGTAACAGTCCATCAAAATGGATTGATTATGACATTTTTAAACTGAAATCTCAAAAGTGGTATTCAAAGTATTCCTCTCCTTCTTTAAAACCTATGTAAACGTGAGTCGGTCACATCTTTTATACTTTTCATACTATTAGTATGGTTGGGGCGAGGAACGAGAAATTACTTAGGCATTTCGCAAAACCATGAAAAGTACGGTTCTGTTTGTTGAGAAAACTATATGATAATATGTGAAATAACCTCGTTAAATCGCTTACAAAACAATACGGTTTGTAACGACTTAAGTCACAAATAAACACAAAAGAGTTGAGCTCAAAGCTAACTTTTCTTAGGGACTGGCCTACGTGATTAATCACACAGGCGGAGTTGGGGCCGGGTGACCGCTGGAGTTTTACTTTGTTACCAACGTTACACCAATAAAATCAGTATGATAGCAATTGTACTATGGTAAAATTCGAGTATTTGTTTCTGTTGCTTTTTCTCAAGCAATTTGGTTAACTATATCGCCCAAAAAATATATTCCACCTTTAAGTTTCAGGTTAGTTATTTAAGGTGAGTTAGTTAATGCATCTGTTTATCATGCAGTACATTCTTTGCTTTAACATAAGTTATTCTTTTTACAATATATTGCATTTAACGTTTTGACACAGGATAGTATTGACATACTTTAGTATCATGTTGCGTGATTTCAAAGGAAAAAACGGCAGGTGGATGGGCTTCAAGGAGTAGCTCTCTAGAACTTCCCTTTATCTAAATTTGGTCCTGATTACAAGCTCTTGGAAATCACATTCGAAATGTTAAAAAATGCTTCTATGCGTTTATAAAAAGGAAAGTTTTTTGTTACTGTGTTTGTTGTGTTATTTTTACTATTACCTGCTATTAGCCGATTCCATACAAACTTTAGTTTTTATGAACAAGGCTGTCTTGAACTCAGTCTACAGAAGCTTTTTATAGATATACAAAAAATCGCATTTTTAAAGAAGCAGATTGTGTAGATTTTTCTCCTACTTTCACTCTACTATCCTTGGTGTTGATGCTGAAAGTGCAGTACATCCTAGTGAAATTGATTGCCTCGCTCCGTTATCCAAAGGGTGATCAAGTTTTAGTTGTGCAAATGCTTATTAGATTTTTAACTATGACCACCATCATACAGGTGACATTTGAAATGAATAAACAGATTAGCACGACTTTTTTCTGCTACATACTTTGAAATTATCATTTATTTATTTTTCCCTTACAAAAAAACCCAGCGAACTTCCAGTGAAAGTTCACTGGAAATGTAAAAGATCACTGGAAATGTAAAAGATCACTGGAAATTCACCGAGTTCGCTGGGTTTTCCGCAAATTTTACGACTTCGCTGGAAGTTCACTGGAAGTTTAACAAAAAACGTCATTTTATTTCCAGTGATCTAAAACCTGAGTGGAAATTTAGCGCTGATTTTCAATAATCGAAAACGCCGCGGGTTTCATAACTCAATATTGATATAACTTTTGCTAACATAACTTTTTTGAAATTTGACAGATATAACATCTTGAAAATTTTTTTCCAATTTCTGTAATAAAGTAAACGTTGTTTTTTTATATCCACAGTTTCAGTTTCTATTATTTTAAGTTCTACTCAATTTCCAAAACCACAGGTATGTTGTTCAGTATGTTCATTTTTATTAAAGCGAGTTCATATTCAACTTTATAATTTCACAAAAATTTATTATTATAAATTTCTTTATTGTAGATTATTGAACATAATAGATAATGATTGATTTATATATATATATATATATATATATATATATATATATATATATATATATATATATATATATATATATATATATATATATATATATATATATATATATATATACATATATATATATATATATATATATATATATATATATATATATATATATATATATATATATATATATATATATCTGTGTGTGTGTGTGTGTGTGTGTGTGTGTGTGTGTGTGTGTGTGTGTGTGTGTGTGTGTGTGTGTGTGTGTGTATTAGGGTGTCCCAAAAACAGCATTTTTGAAAATAATTTGTTCCCACCCCCTAAATGTGTTCTATTTAATACAAAAACACTAGGTTTAAAATTTTTTTGGAATAAAAAATATTTTAAGGGGTCCTTATAATTTCAAAATATATATATATATATATATATACACACACATATATATATATATATATATATATATATATATATATATATATATATATATATATATATATGTATTTACATATATATATATATATATATATATATATATATATATATGTATTTATATATATATATATATATATATATATACATACGTATATATATATACATACGTATATATATATACACGTATATATCCGAATAATTTTAAATGTATTCTTAAAATAGAGGGCTCAATGTTCTTAAAAGAACATAGCAATAATAAATTAGTAAAAATCATTTATCAAACTTATTTCATTTTACACTGTGTTTCATCAATTAAGACATCAGAAAATTTCATCAATTAAGACTCATCAGAATAGATATTTTGTAAGTTTTATAGTTTTCAAAAGAATATTAAATTTTCTGAATAATTATAAAATTTAAATAAAATTATAAAATTTTATACCGCTTAAACACCTTCATTTAACATATATATGCATTTGATATTTATATATACATCATACACTTGATAAAAAAATTTTCATCAAATAAAAGTATAGTTTGTATTGTATATACTAAAGAACTAGCTGTTAAATAAGCATCATTGTTATTTAAGCACAATTAGGTTTAGTACAATCGTTTCTCTTGTTCTCTTTCTGATGTTAATCTTGTTTAACTAAAGTTTAATTTTGCCTGCTTGCCTCTTTTATTTTAGATGCCTAGAATTGGTCGCTACAAGAAATGGCAATCAGGCGAAGTAAGTATTCCAAGAACAACACAATGGAGGATGTCAAAAGTTAACTGTGCTCAACAACAGAATGAGAGCACCTCTGATGACAATAATTCTATTGACGATGAATTTATGGATCATTTATCTGACTTAGATGAACCAAAAAATGAAACAATCAATGATGAGTTTGATGAAAATGAAAGTTCAGAGAGTCCACCTCTGTATCCTGGGGCAAAGATAAATGTCTCTAATGCATGTTTATGCATAATGACTTTTGTTTTGCGCTTTAATTTGTCCTACGAAGCCTTAGAGGCGTTGTTAACTCTCTTAACTATTTTATTGCCACACAGTGTTTTGCCTACATCTAAATATTTGTTTTTGAAGTTTTTTAAGAAGGAAAAAGAGTTATATGAAAAAGTTTTTTTTTGTGATGTTTGTGAAGTTGCTTTAAGTCTTAATAAGCAGTGTCCAAAATGTTTGAAATATTTTACATCATCCTATCTTCATAAGAAATGCAATTTTTTTCATATTTTAAACATAAACAAACAGCTTAAAAATACTTGCGATAACAATTGGATACATTTAGCAGATCTTGAAGAAAATGGGCAAGCAACAATTAGACTTGTTGTTAATACTGATGGAGTTCCCATTTTCAAATCATCAAAGTGGTCCTTGTGGCCTTTGCTAGCATCCATTCATAGTTTTCCATATTCATTGCAAATTACTAATATTTTGTTTTTTGGTCTCTGGTCGGGTTTTAAAAAACCAAATATACAATTATTTTTATCTCCTTTTGTTGATATTTTTACTAACCTATCCACTAATGGTATACTCTTATCTAATAATGTTCGTGTTTTTTTTCATGTATCTATTTTTTCATGTGATACAATTGCAAGAGCTCTGGTTTTTTGTCGTAGGCAATTTAATGGTTATAATGGTTGTCATTGGTGTTCTTCTAGAGGGGAAAGAGTTCCAAAAGGCAGGGGGTCTTGTATGACTTATCCATTTTCTGATGTTACTATGAATTGTAGAAGCAATACAGATTTTTTTTGTGTTAATGTGGTTGAAGGGTTTTTAGATATTTCACCATTAGTAAGATTGCCTAATTTTGATTGTGTAAATGGAACAGTTGTTGATAATTTGCACTGTATAGAGCTTGGTGTTATGAAAGCTATGTTTTCTTTCTGGTTTGATAGTTGTTATTCTGGTTCTATTTTTTCTATTCGTAGACACTGTACTGTTATAAATAATCGGTTATCTGTAATTAGTGTGCCAAGCAATATAAGGCGGACTCCACGATCATTAAGTTGCATAAAGCATTGGAAAGGTGTTGAGTTTTTTAATTTTTTAGTTTTTTATGGTCCTGTTATTTTATGTGATATTTTGCTTCCGCAGTTTTTTGATCATTTTATTCTTTTATCTAATGTTGTTTTTATGTTAAATAATAAGGTATTATCTGAAAGTGTTGTTAATGAAGCCACATTATTAATTAATCGATTTGTTTACGAATTTCCTGGTTTGTATGGTAGAGAGAATATGTCTTATAATGTGCACCAATTACTTCATCTTCCCTCATGTGCTCGTCTATGGGGGCCTTTATTATCTTATTCTTGTCATCAGTTTGAAAATTTTAATGGCATTATTTTATCTCTTTTAAATGGTACTCAAGATATATCTACTCAAGTAATAGATCGATTTTCATATTTAACTACATGTAACATTCAAGCTTCTCATTCTAATATTATAGACGAAGATTGCATTGACTTTTTGGATGACATGTTATTTTCTTATAATTTTAATTTTAAAGGAGTTATTATTGGCTCAATTAAAGTCTTAGATAAAGGCTGTAATTATAATATTCCTTATTGTGAGAAACTGTTTTTTGAGCATTATTTAGGTAAGCATATTTTTGAAATTCAAAAATATTACAAAGTTTCTATTGCCAAAAACATTTACCATATTCGTCATAAGAATGTTCGTCATTGTGACTCACTTGTTAAACTTACTTGTGGATCATTTTGTAGTATTGAATATTTCTTTATCTTTGAGATGAATGTTTTTGCTTGTGTTAGATTTTTAAAAACAAGTCCGAAAGCAGCTAAGCATATTTTTATGTATACTTATGCAGAATGTCTATCTATAATTTTTGCAGAGCAAATTATACAAAAAGCTTTTTTGGTTGAAGATTGTGTTGTTAGTATTCCTGATTTATGCCCTTTTTAACTCTTCTATAATTATTCTTTGCATAATATTATTATTTGTATTATTATTGCTTTTTATCTTTGCATGATGATTTGTTTGTAACATTGTAATTTTTTTTTGTGAGCTGTTTACATAATTTTTTTTTGGTGAACTGTTCTTTTTTTGGTAAACTGCAATTTTTTTTTGTTAACTATAATTTTTTTTGGTGAACTGTAATTTTTTTTTGGTGAATTGTTATTTTTTTTTTTTAAACTGTTGCATTTTATATTTGTGATAAAAAATTACATGTAACCTTCAACAGTTTATGTTGGCTTGTCAATTTTGTAAAAACTTCTGGTTTAAAAATATTGTTTTTCTTTAGAATTGTTTTTTTATTTTATAAAGTTAATATTTACATTTTCTATAACTACTGGGTTACTGTTTTTTTTTTAGGGTTACCTAGGTCATTTTATTCACTTTCCTACACAGCAACAATTAGAGTGTTGTTATTTTAAGCGGTAGTGGTGTTGTGGTAGAGCGCTCGCTTTATAAGCGAGAGGTTCCAAGTTCGATCCCCACCATGTCCCTGGTAGTACCGCGCTCAACTTGTTTCTTCATGCAGCGGCCTTGTTCATCAAGGTTTGTGTTTTGGAGTTATAGAGTTGAGAGAGGGTTATAACCACAATTAAGTAGCCTCTTCATCTGTAGTGGCCTTCTCAGCCTTGGGGAGGTGAATTAACAAAAAAAAAATTTCAGAAGCATGGTACTGGTTAAAATTGGATAATTTTCATTTAATCTACTGTCTCCCTAGACCGTTGCAATTTCGGTTACAATATATTTAACTGCTTATTTGTTGTTACAATTTTTAAATACTTAAAGTCTTATTAATATACATCTATAAATTTATGTAATACAGATCTATAACTATACATTGCTAATGAGGTATTAGATTTAATAGCAACTTATAATTTACTTCAAAATTTTTTCAAAATTATGTATTTATTTGTAATCTTTAAATTGACTTAAGTCTTAGTATTCATAATGTCTAAGTTTGCTGTTGTACAATGGTCTCGCAACGGAACTGTCTCTGTTGAATGGGATACATCTGTACTTAACAGGGCTTTTCTTGTAAATAACAAAGAGGGTGATATAAGATACACAAAACTTACTAATCGAGATGAAGGCCCCATTGAGAAGGGTAAAGTTATATGTGTGGTTGGTAAGCTTCAAATTTGAAAATATTTTAAGTTTCTTTTGAAATTTTATATTTAAAGTTGTTAATTATTTCAATTGCGTATGTTTCCAGCATTTAAGATATTTCATATAATGACATCGTTAGTAGTCTTTTATGTTTGATGTATTACAAACATCTGTTTTTAAAGATATATTTAACATTTATGAAATAGTAATTATATTATTATATTTAGACAGTTTAGAAGAAGCATTATTGAAAAAAGGCTCACTTCTCAAGAAAAAAAAAGATAAGAAATTGCTAAACATAACAAATGAAATTGAGGTTTATATATTATAAAATTTACTTTGAACAAGATCAGTTCAAACTCTGGATAAAACTTTGTTTACTTTTAAGGGTTCTGTTAGAGTTGAATATATAACAGTTCAGCAAATGGAGTTATTGTTGGTAAGTTTATTCTGCTAATAGTTTCATTTATAAAGATGGCTGTAACTCTTCCAAAATGGAACCTCATCAAAATCATACAATTTTAGAAAAGCAGACATTATGCATAAACAAAAATTGATTGACCTATCCTGTTTATTCATAAAATATAGTTTTGTGTCATATATTTTTACAATACCTAGAATACTCATACTATAGCATTAAAAGAAGATTTTGCTAAGAAGCTAACAACATTGTACAAAAAAATAGAAAGTAAGTAAACAGTCATTTGTATTCCAAATAAAATACTGGCATAGCTGAGATCAATTTTGGCAATTCTATTTCTTTTTTTTACAATAATAAGAGTTTTATTATAAAATGTTTTAAAAATTTTAAATGGAATTATAATAGCTAAACATTTGCGATTTACTTTATCAGCTGTTTTATGACTATTTCTAGTGTACTTCATTTTTCTTTTAGACATTCACTGCTTGTGACCATTCAGTAAATTTAAATGCTCAACTTTTCTGTTTTATAAAATCCTCTGTTTAAAATACCCACAGTTTTATAATGCCCTATGCTTTTAAATGTATGGATTTTATTTCACTTTTAGGGCTTGTTAGCAAAGCAGAAGAAGGTGACTTAAGCGAAGAGTTGCCAAGAAAGAAAGCAAAAATGTTGATTTCCCAACCATCAACAACCCATTCAAAACCATCTCCATTATATTTACAACCAACAAATTCACAAATACAACCTCTTTTATCACAAACATTACCAACAACTCCTCCTTTCTCAACCCAATCCCAACCCAAACAATTCCAGTCTTTTTCAACTAATGACTCCATTAATGAACATCCTGATTCCTCACTTTTTCTTAACAATCATAATTCGTTTCATGAAAATTTGTTCAATTCAATTGACTTCAATCGACTTCAATCGGAAAACATTCCATTGACTTCAAATTCATTTCAAATGCCTTCTCCACCTTTTTCACTACCAGCACAACTATATTCTGTTCCACAAATGCCACCACCATTGTTGCATTCACAACCAACATCGCTAACAAATTCACAACTTCCACTATCAATGCATTCACAACTATTAGAACAAGTACCAGCACATTCATTAGTTTCCCATACAACACAACCAACAGATTATATATGCAGTGACAAAGAAGTCACTGAAAACATGATTCCTAATAGAGTCTTAACAGCACCAACAGGAAAAAAGCTGGTCAAACAGTTATTAGGCCATTTTTATGAAAGAAATAAGTTGGTGAATGCTTCGCTATCAGGAAAAAAAGGCTCTTCAAAGTTTTCTGTTTCAAAAAAAGTTGGCCTTGATCCAGCTGTGTTGCATTTAATAACAGGTAAAAAATTATTAAATTTTAACACTTATACTCTGGAATTCCAGAATCAATTCAATACGAGAAATTGCTTATCTGCAATTTTTACAGAACTTACAATATCCAAGTTTCCGAATTTTTCGAAAAATGATGTCAGTGTTACGCTCTGTGAAAAAATTAATGACGAGCGCAGAGCTTATTTTAAAGCAGGTATTATATTTTAATTGTATTACTTTTCGTATTTAATTATAATTATATCACTAGTTTTCATCTTTTATAAATAACAAAATTTTGTTAGGACTACTATGTCTTAATTTTATTTTATAGAAAAACAATAAATAATAGGATTTTTTAATTTCAACTAGCTTGTGACTTTCGTCTGATTTTTTATTTTTTTATTTTAATCTTGTAATTATTATTATTGTTTTAGTATATTTTTTTAGTATTAATTATTTTGATTACCGTATAATCTCTAATAGTAAGGCCAGGTTTATGTTTCAGAGTCACCAATCAAATTTTTTTATTTTAAAGTAATTATCGATTTTTAAATATACATATGTTTTTGTTTTTATAATTTATCCTTGGTTTTTAAAGTTAATTATGTTTATACCTGTTATACTATTTTATGTTTGCTTACTATTTTACTGTTTATTTTATATATGTTTTTATATAATTATTATATATGTCCTTTATATATTGTATCATTTTTTTTTAGCTCCGAAGTCCCAAACGGAAAAGAATGCGTCAAGCACAATTTAAAAGACATACTTACGAACGTACTCACGAACTTAAAAGACATACTTACGAACGTACTCACGAACTTAAAAGACATACTTACGAACGTACTCACGAACTTAAAAGACATACTTACGAACGTACTCACGAACTTACGATTTTCTTAAATTTTTTTTGTTTTGATTACTTGTCTGTGGAGAACGAACCGCTAAACTCATGATTTTTTCGCCTCAAAATATACTAAAATATACTAATAAATAAAATTTAAAAAAGTTTAGATAAATTATCAGGAAAAATAAACAAATTGCATTTATTCGAAAACAAAAAATGTACGTACAGCCTTTTGGTTCTCGACTAATGAGATACACATTTTTTTAATTCAATTTTTTTTCAAAGTTTTTCAAACAAGCTCGTGTAAGCTTATGCAAAATGATTATGCTTTATTAAATTTTTTTGTAGATTATGTTTTATGATTTAAATCTCTATCAAAACAAAAAAATAAAAATACAACTGATTTTCTGTTTTGTTTGTTTAAATGGTTAAAATAGAAAAAAAATTGATTTATGAAAATTTGTATTCATACTTAAGGTAGTTTATTACTTATACATTGTATTTTTATTCTAAATATCGATATTTTTAAATAAATGTTATATTAAACTTTTTTTTTTCCTATGCTTAATTTGTCTTATTTCGCGCTTCACGGTTTTAAATATTTAAAATGTTTATGAAAGTTTTAAAAAAAAATATATCCTAAAAAATAAAATTCCAGCGAATTCGCTAAACTTCCAATTTTTATATATAAACATGAAAGTTAACTTTCATAGCTAATTAGCTATGAAAGCTTTTCTAGTGAACTTCCAGTGATCTTTAAAGATCACTGGAAGTTCACTAGAAAAGTTCACTGGAAGTTCACTGGAAGTTCACTGGGTTTTGGAACAAGATCACTGGAAGTTCGCTGGAAAAGATCACTGGAAGTTCGCTGGGTTTTGGAACAATTTTTCACTGGAAGTTCACTGGGTTTTTTTGTAAGGGTTATAATTAGGTACTGTCAATTCTTTTGCTCTAGACATTCGAGCACAGTTTGTACATAATGCGAGCTAGCCAAATCTAGCCGGAAGTTAACTTTGTCATCTTGTTTCAGTTTGCTCATTAATGGAACTATTCGTATCATGACACTCCCTTTAAAATAAACAAATTTCTGATCGATATCTCACACCTAGAAATTTCAACACTTTGTGTAGTTTCCTACCCCACCGCTTGTTTTTAATAGAAGTTCACATTTCTCTTTATTTTAGCTGTATTATCTGTATTTAGCTGTATTATTTATCTGTATTTAGCTGTATTTATTACCTCTTTATTATCAAACCTCACAATAGCCATCACCGTTTTAATACTTTCACCGTAGTACTTGAGATGGATTGACTGAGCAAAATGTTTCGTCGTCCACGATAAAGAAATCTTACCCCAACGTGCAAAAAAGTGTTAATGCCTTCTTCCAAGTGATCTTTTGACCTGGGGCCAATGCTATAAACAATTCGAAGTTTTTTTCGAGAAAAAAAATCTTTCGTAAAAACGCAATTTTTCACGTACGAAAAAAAGTTCGTAATCTCGAAGAATTTATCGCTGTTTGTATTTTTTTCGGCCATTGCTATAAAGCATAAAACGTATGCGTCACTAAAATTCACGAACTTTTTTATCCGTAATACATAGTAGTTATATAATAGTAATTTTTATTGTAATTTTTATTTATTACGCCTAATTAATGAATTTTATTAGTCATTAAGTATGCTGTGCTGTCTATTCTACTTTTATGAATATTTTTACATTCTAGTATTTGGTGTTTAAAAAAGCTGTGTAAAATTAAAGTAGGAACATGAGCTTAATTTTTTCGGGCGAAGACTTAGATTTCGAAGTTGCAGAAAATTAGCTTCGCCACCGATTGCCTCGAGAGGTTGGTGTTTAAAACATTACTTAAAATTACTATATATATATATATATATATATATATATATATATATATATATATATATATATATATATATATATATATATATATATATATATATAAAATATAATGCAATTATACATATTTTTATTTAAATAGTTTGCTAATTAAAACATACCAAGCTTCCCAAGAAGAACCTCTTTGTTTTCTCTAATCTTTATTGCTAGTATCATTTTAAGTTCTTTAGACAGCATTTTATTTTGTTGTGTATTTGTGTATTATTTTGTTGTGTATTTGTGTATTATATGGCATATTTGTTGACTATTTATACTTTTCTTTAGTCAAACATTATGAAAAATTTGTTTAACCAAAATTACTATCGAAAACCTAACAAGGAAAAACAACAAGGAACTGAATATCGATTAAATGCAGATTTTAAGTAATTAGTTTATTATGGAGTTACCAAAATCCTTTTCAGTTTTATCTATAAAATATCTACATAAAAACACAAAGAATGTTCAATGATTTTGAAGCGCTAACGTTGTTCCAGCAATGGCCGCCAAAAATCACGAAGAAAATATCTAAAATTGAGATCAAAAATCTATCTGAAGTTTTTTTTCGAAAAAACGCATTTTTTATCTGAAAAGGCGATTCCCTTGTTCGTTTATAGCATTGGATTTAAAAACGAAGTTTTTATCTTAAAAACGGAATTTTTTGAATGTTTATAGCAATGGACTTTTTTTTTCTTCGCTTTTTACGGTAAAAACTTCGTGTTTTACGGAAAAAACTTCGTTTTTTATGTTTATAGCATTGGCCCCTGTTCTTTTTAACCTTTCGCATTTTTCAGATTAGTTACCTCCTTTATCATATGGTTCTTAACTTTCTTGCATCAATCACGTAGTTTTTCAAAGTTTTCAATAAGTTTTTTTCGAAGTTTTCTATTTTTACAAGCTGCTCAATGTTCACTTCAATGTTTGGGTTGCAAATGTTTTTCTTGATCTTCTTCAGGTGTTTATCAATTCAGACAGGCGATGCAATATGACTTCAATACTTGTTTTTTTGATTTCTGTTTACATCGTTCATCTTCAATCTTTCCGATTATGGTTTATGAAATAAGGAATAACTCTCATAGAATCACCTTCACACTTTTTGACTTCATATTTTTTATTGCAATTGCAATATCAGCTATTCTCCAATAAATTTTAGTAATGGAACTCAATAAGAAGAAAAATGAAATAAAAATAATAGAAAATTAATCACCCCTCAAACCCACATGCTCTCCTTGAACTTGTGAAAGTGAGCATCAAAATTTTGGGCTTTAAAAACACATTTTGCATCTCGTTTGAGCGAAATTTTTATAAGAGTCCTATAATTTCTTTGAGAACAAACAAGTTACTCGAAAAGTTCAGCCTTGTTTTTTGCCCAAAACCTCATGAAACACTTTGTAAAAAATAGAACTTTTTGTGCAATTTAAACAGGGAAGGTTTTTTGGTGTGACAACTTTGTTTTGATGCGTAAAGTTGTTATTTTTGAAAAACAGATTAAATGGATTTAATCAAATAGCAGTTCTGCGCAGCAGAACAGTTTCTTGATATGTATAAAGTCTATAGATACCATAAACCTTTTCATGAAATCTTACAACTTTGAGACAAATCGCCAATGCTTTGTCTTAAATATATATATATATATATATATATATATATATATATATATATATATATATATATATATATATATATATATATATATATATATATATATATATATACGCCTCTTTTTTATAAATTACAACTTTTTTAAAAGGAAAGTAAGCGCCATTGCACACTCATCGCATGCATCTTTGACCCCCTCCCCGTTTTCGCCTTCGCCCTCGTTAAACCTTTACTCAATAAAAAGAAACGAATATTTTTTAGAACCAAAATCAAATCTTAAACTTTAGATTCTTTTAGATTTTTTTACTTTACGGTTTTTGTTAAACTAATTTCTCCCGTACATTATTTCTTTATAGCTGGAGATTCTATTATAGTTGGAGATTATTTTAATATAGTTGGATATATAAAACGAATTGCAAATGATTTCAAAAAAGATTAGTTCCAATATTGATGTAAAAACCTTTATGAAAAACCTGATCAAATACTGCGCATTAAGTTATTTTCTGACTTTTCTCAACTTTCAGCTTTACTCTTTACTAAAAGTAAATAACGCTGAAAAAACAGGTAAAGCGTGTTTAAAACCGTGTCTTTTTAAAGTATAATTGGACCTTATTTATGTTTAAATTATCTAGCTAAAAGAGCATTACTAATATAAATTGTTCCCGTAAAAAAAAAAAATCATAATTCATCGCTATTTTTATTCAACCAAAAATCATAAAAAACACTATAAAGAAAAGCGAAAAACTATATAAAACTATAATAAAGATTTTGCTTCAATTTTCCTAATGCGCAATATTATTGTGTTATTTAAACATTTAAACAAAGTCTGTATCCTCTGAAGAGAAATCAGTAAATTTAACTGCCCTAATTCCACTGGTTTCCATCAGACCTCTCTCAGCCAGAATAATCACATAATTTTTATTTAAATCTCGATCTACATCGAGAAAATAATGGAAAACTTGCGGATTTTTCATTTTGTAAATTGTTAAAAAAAAATTCGAAAAAGAACCGCGTTTGCATTCTCGAGTAGGATAAAATGAGGAGTGCTTCACTTTTAACGAGTTTTCATTAAAGTTTATTTCATAGTTGATATTATTTCATGCTAATTACGTTGTCGTCAACTACTACAACCAACAGCTTTTAACTTGCGGTTAACTTATGGTTGCTCTAGCGTGATATAATACGCAGTTTCTACTTATTTCAAAAATGTTTTGGCAAAGGTTTTTTTTTAACAAATCGGGTACATCAGAAAATAAGAACAATATATTGGCCAAAAGTTTAAAAACTCAAAAGTCGCTTTATCAGGATCTCCAAGCCAAGCTTTTTCTATTTTTCTTAACTCGCTGGAAGTAGATTTCAATATGTAAAAGTTAGTTTTAGAGAGTTACAAGTGAGTAACGAGCGAGTTACGACAAGAGTCTGCACAAGAAGATATTCAAAGAAAAACGTAAAGCTCTTTTTTTAGTTGAACATCCAGTGGCGATTGCGCATGCGCCTGCCCCTTCCCATTTTTGATTGTTTAAGTAAAACTGAAATTTAATGTAAATATGTAAAAGTATAATACTTTTAGTTTGTATAATCTTTCATAATTCCTTTTTAAACAAGTTTTGGCAGAATAGATTTAGAAAAAACGTTTGTTGCTAAACCAAGGAGTTTGTATATGGATTTAATCTCCTTCATCTTTAACCCCATTATTAATCTCACTATTAAGAAAAGGTTATCTTAAATCAAAATGTCAGTCACCTTATTCTTCATCAATAATATGATGAGTATCAAAATGCTTCCATCCAGACTTTTTTTTTTCAAATGTTTTTGTCTTCATTAAGTTCTTTTATCCTTTTTTTTTTTAGTTTTTGTTTAGAAATAAACAGGAAGATGGGGCAGATGGAATTATTGCTTCGCGAAAAAACTAGGAACTGTTTGATATAAATGATCGACGAAATCTATAAAAATGATTGGTAATTATGGCAATACAAAATTATATTGACATGCACAGTTTTATTTGGTTACGAGACACAAAAATTTTAACCCAATAGCTAAATATGTCAATATTTTGCTTTGTGTTACCATAAAAGAAACAACATTTCTTGCTATTGATTGTCCTTTAGAAAACAAGTTTAAGAGAAAATATACTTTTTAATGAGAAAAAAACGGTGTCTTGTTTTTTATCGGTTCAAAACGCAGATTTAATTTATACGGAAATTTCAAAAAGCCTTTTCAACTCTTTCAATACTAAAAAATAGAAAATAAATATTGGTATTAAAAATCATGAATAAAGTTACGAATGGTTTAGGTATAAAAACAACCGAATTCGAGGTTAGGAAATCAAATCAAATGCATCAAATGCATCAAATGCATCTAAATTTATTTGTACGTTTTTTCTAATTAAATTTAGTCTTGTTACATCGCTGCATAATTTTTTGAACTGTTATCAATTATAAATTAAATCTTATCCTTCAAGCAGCAAACTTATCAAATTAGTTTTGTTTATAATTTTACGTAGTTTATTTTATTTTCGTACTTAGTTGCTTTCACCCGGTGCGATGACACCACTGATGGGCACCTGAACTAAGCATTTAAAGAAAACAAAATTGTTCAAAAGTAAAGCATACAACTGACTTGTAAATTCAATATGATTAAAAATGAAAGCCTCAAATTGACCGACTGTTATAATTTATACGCCTGTTTAAAAGTAGATCGCGTCTGTAAAAGCTCCAGCATGGTTGGGAAAATTTAAATCGCCTCTGACGCGACTGCAAGTGTGAAAACAATAGGAGACTGCTTGTTAAAGATGACCCACGAAGAATTGTTTGATCTGGGTCTTAAAACTCTAAACAGTGCACTGAACTCACCTGACTTTTTGTTCACAGTCTACGCTCTTCAGCTGCTGCAAAACCCCATGAGCAATAAAAGTTTTTAAAAGAGGACGAGGAAAAAAACAATTAGTTCATTCGTCGGAATTATAAATATGGTTTTATTTTATTGGTCTTAAAGGCGAATTCCAGTTGAAAGTTTAAATTAAAAAAAAAAAAGATTGAGATAAATGAAGAAGCTATGGAAACTGTGGTATGTTAAGTTGTTCCTTAGCTTAAATCTTTGTATGTTTAGTCTCAAAACAACAATTGCTAATAGCAAATAAAGTATCAAATAGAAAGCTCAAGCGTTAACAAATAAACGACATAAACTTAATTCGGAGTCGTGTGACCATTGAAATTTAAAACCAAACTTTTTTAGAAATTAATAAACGAAATGGTAAAAATACAAAGTTGTACACTTTCTAACGCACTGAAAAGATAATAAACAACGATACAAGATAGAACGAAATTAATCAAACTGAGCGTAGATATTTTAAAATGAGTTGTAAAACATGGCTTCAATATATATATATATATATATATATATATATATATATATATATATATATATATATATATATATATATATATATATATATATATATATATATATATATATATATTGAAAGCACCTTAAAAACATTTATATTCAATGTTTAAGAGATATTTTACATTTTTTAAACAGTTGATAAACATAAATATAATTATTAGTAAAATTTATATGGAACCGAGTGGTTTTATGCTCTAATATGAAAGTTGATAAAAGATTAAGATGGTATATAAACATAAAAAGTATGTCAATAAATTGTGTATGTACCTGTAATATTTATGTATGTCTAATATCTGTAGCATGTAGTGTAAATGCAATATGTAGATATTATATTTGGCAATAGATTATATATCTGTATATAAAATTTCAAAGACATCTTTTTTTTTTAGAGAAAAAATAATATTATGATGGAAGAGGATCCATTTGATAATGATTTCAGATTAAAAGATAGTGAAGTATTTAAAATTAAACTGGCTTTATCATCTTTAACAAATACTGTGATAATATGCCCAACAGTTGCAACTTTATATACACAAGCTATGAATGATGATGAAACATGGACTTATTTAAAAAAAGGTGTTCCTGGTATCATTTTGATGCACAATAAAAAGAAAGAAGTTATTGCAGCTCAGATCTGTCTGGCAGATCCTGCATCAGGGTTTGCAATCTGGAGAGAGGTTTTAAATGACAATTCAGAATATAGAGCTGTTCAAAGAAACTTTCATAGTTTTAAAATATACTCAAGTGGCCAGAGTTCAATGGGTGGTATAAAATTTCCAATTACAGAAATAGCAAATGTATTTCTGCAAGACGTTTTAAGTAGTATTCCTAAGTCAAACGTACATGAACTTCATGAAAATGAAAGCGAAAAAAAAACTTTTTCTTTGCGTAGACTGCATAAAGAGGAAATTTCACTGCCATGCATGTTTGTTCATGTATCAGGTATAAAAAATAAACAAATAGAAAAAACTAAGTCTCTTATAAATAAAAAACAAAAATAAATGCAGTCAGCATCTTTAATGAATGCTTGTTGATTTTTGAAATCTAATTGTTAGATTCCTGCAAGTTGTTTTTTAAAAAATGCCAGCATTTTTTTTCTTAAAAAATAGCTAGTGACTTTAAAATGAAATCTGCAATAAAATGGTTTCAGCATGTTTTTATGATGTACCTAAAAAGAGTCCAAATTGTTACATGAAACACCACTTATGCAAACTTATACATAGGAGAAGAAAGTATCTTTGAAAGCACAATGCAGTTTTTTTGTTTGCAGTGTAATATGTACAAATTTCTTATTTATTTGAAAAGCATTATTGAAATTTTTATTTAAGTCTTTGGGTAAAATTTCTTAAAAGTTTAAAAAAGTTATTTGCATTTAAATAGTTTATTTTTAGCAAAGTTTTATTATTTATTTTTTTATTTTTGATGATTTGAAAAATCTTATATATACATTTTCATAGAAATCATTTAAAAATCATTGTTATACTTCAAATTGAAGGGGAAAAAATGGTTTGAGATTTTCAAATTAATACTGCTTATGTGTATTATTAATATTTACAGTGTGGCAGATGACTGGGATCACACAAACCATATGTTCTGATTAAAATGTTTCTCTTTAATAAATAATCACCATTTCTATTTTGCTCATATTTTCACAAGAAAAGTTATTTTCTAATAAAAGAAACTTTGAAGCATTCCAATGATTTGAATCGTTTTTGACAAAGAATTTCCTAAATAAAATTTGGTTTTATATAGAAAAAAAATCTGGCTATGAGTAACATAAAATAGTTTCATCTGAATTATACTTTGTTATGTTTTTTTTTCAGCTGTGTACCCTTTTTTATTCGGTAGTTTGAGTTACTTTTGACAAAAACATAAGTTAACTACAGAGCCCTTTAAAATTGCCGCCCTTAGAATTGCAGTGATGACGTCATTCTGAGTTAAACTATTTAAATACAGAGAAATCGCAGCTTTCTTAAGAAAAAAGGTTTCTTTAAACCTTTTTTTCTTAAGAAAAAGGTGTCTTTAAATCATTTCTTATAGACGATTTTCTGTAGCCTCACAGAGAAGTATGTCAATGAAATAAAACATAATTTTTGCACACCTTTTATTGATATTTACATTTCATGTTAGAAAATATTTGTTTTCATGGTCTCGTAAACAACCGAAAATCAAAAACATTCAAGAGTAGCTAATATGTTTAAAGTTCCAAAATCCAAAATTTAAAAGATAAAAAACAGAAATTTCTGTTAAAAGAAAAAGTTTATGAATTTAACAAATAGTTAAAGAGAAGCCTATATTAGGGTGGGTCAATTTCGAAAAAATTTCGAAATTGACCCCCCTGATATTGGTTTACAATTTTGGGTCTTTTTCTTATGTCTTCAACCATCTGTATATTTTTCTTTTTTGAAAAATTTCTCCTTTCAATTTCAGCCTCAAAAATGTTTTTGAAAAATATGTTCCTTACGCATAGTTGCGAAACATTTTTCTATTGCTCTAATGATTCTAGAATATCCCTAAAACCCTTCATCATAAATATCAGCCTGTAAAAAGGAATTTTGTAACTGTTAAACCTTTGAATTTTCATGAATATTTGCAAGAATTTTTGTTTTAATCAACTTTTTTATGTGAAAATTCTCCAAGGTAGGTTTTCTTTTTTATATAAAAAGAATACTATTGGATATCTTATACCAGTCTATGACATCAGATACATAAATATCAAGCTTGTGTTTTGAAGCAAATATTTTACGTTATAAAGATAGATGTGAATATTAAAAAAAATTTATTGCCAATTCATAATCTGTAATTTAAATGATATCTTCTGAAGAGTTTTTAACTTAAGCGATACGAAACGAACTTCAAAAGTTTTCGAAGCGTTTTTTCGAACTTCATATAAATTTTTTGAAGTATTAAAAATTCTATTGAACTTTAGAAACTTTTAACAAATTTGTTCCATTTTTATCAGATTTTTTCAAAATTCTTCAAGTAAGTTTTAAAAACTTAAGACGGGAAAAAACGACAAGGTCACGTGTTATGATTTTTGAGTTTTCACCTTTGCTCATTGTTTTGAAAGATAATTATGTTTAAAATCAGCGTGGTATATAAGAAGATCTGATGAGAAATATCTTTAATGGCAAGAGTGGTCAGCTGATTCTATTGGGCAGCATTAATGGACATACACAAAGTATAAATATTCTTAAAACTGCTTAAGTTTTAAAAGAAACCTTTTAAATACATGTAAATGTTATTTACCTATATTGTGTTAAAAAGTTGGCTTGTCTCTATTCTTAAAGTTTTCCAATGGTTTTCCCCCTGCTAACATTTTTCCAAATCTGAATTTATTTAGTGGGTCCACTTTAATCTGAACTTTTTCTTATTTACAGTTTTGGCTATACAAATTTTAAAAAAGGTATACATGGATATGTGGTACCTAATGAAAAATTGATTTTTTAAAATTTGATGTTGATGCTCTAGACAAAAGTACGACAGAAATAACAACCAGTAAATGGATGATAGCATATCTTTGCAAAGGACACTTAATATATCTAAAAAAAATTATAAGAAGTTAGTGTCACGAAGAACTTGTGAAAATATCATAAAACCTCTTAAGGATGATAAATTAGGTTAATACCAGTGTAACATAGATCAACACTCAACTCAAGAAGTTGAAGGCAAATTTTAGACACTTGTTATAGCCTGCTTCGGATAAACGCTAGATAATGATTTTGCAGAAAAAATAAGTTAATTCAAAACCTCATATATGGCTTAGGCAATGTGCAATGTAACAGTAAAAGTACAGACTGTATTTTTTTTTCTTCGCATCAAATAGTTTATTGATTTGAAACACGAAGCTATTGGTAAGTTCAATGCGAATGCCATTGAAGCCACTATTATCCACTATTATTTTAGCTCTCAATGACAGACGTAAGAGAGGTTTTAGCCACCCAGGCTACAACAACTAAGTTTTGTCATGTATCACTGACCAGGGGCGTGTCTAGGGGATGTCTGCTACGTCGCTGGACATACCCAAAATATGTATATATACATATTTTTTCACAACTTCAATATTTCGTTAAGTAAATATGATGCGTCGGTAGATAAAAGCAAACAGAGCGAATAATTATAATAAACTAAAGCAATAATTAAGCAAACTATACAAGGTTAACTGTTCGAACGGATGGTAAGAAGTTATTAATCCGGGATAACAGTTAGATTTACGGTTTAGTATTTTATTATACGCCAAGTTAGAATTATTTTGTTCTATCTCCAAGTTTAAATGTTGGGAGAAAGTTTTTGATTTTTTTCTTAAAGTAAAAATTATTTAAAAACTTAGTCTTAATTTTTAAAGAAATAATAACTTATGCTTTAAATAATTTATGTTTAAACAAATTAGAAAAAAACTTGTAAAATAGAGCGCATTTTAGAAGTAATCATTACTTACTAAAATTAATAACTCATTTTCTCCCAACTTTTAAAATAGGAGATAGAATTAAATAATTCTAACCTCGCGCATAGTGCTTGTCAAATCGAGAACGGTCTAAAGTTTATTGAAAAAAAAAAAAAACGATTTATATATTTAAACGGAGGTTGTTTTAATTTTTGACTTAAACAAATTAATAAGAAACTTGAATGGACATACCTTTTTTTATTAAGTTATAAGGTACTTCATTTTTTAAATATTTTCTTTTGTTAATTTAAAAAAAATAAAAGTAATTATTTCTTAGAGAACAAATTCCGGACTTCCCTTTTCAATTACACCCTGAGTAAAGTTTTAGTCAAATTCTATTGATATTTATCATCAGGAGGAGAAGACTGTAATTAACAACAAGCATATATCAAAATATATCAATGGACATCCCCAACTATTTTATACAAAGCTGTGTATCTTTTTAATTACTTGCATTTTAAAAAATATAAAAAGAAAGAAAGGGTTTTAAACATTAAAAATAAAATTTGGACTTCCCTTGGTACATACACCCTGTTTAGTGAGTATTTATTAAACATTTCTTAAACATAAAGTTTAGACAGTTTTTCAACAATTTTTTTTTGCTTCATATAAGAATAGGTCGTGTGTAATTGTTAAGCGTTGGTGCTGACTATGGTTATCATCATTTTCTTCTAAAAATAGATAGCGTGCGAAGCGATGATGTTTGATAATGGTTAGCATCATGTGCGATAAAATATCGGGCGATTGCTAAGCCGTCTTACCTCATATATGCGTTTGTGAATGAGGAAGGGGGGGGGGGAGGGGGATGCTAAAATTTAACTTTTTTTTTTTTTTTGGGGGGAGGGGGAGGGGGGGTTAAAACTGCGACTTACCCAAAAAAATTCCTGTACACGCCCCTGCTGACTACAACATCAAACATTTATGAGAAGGACATTTAAAGTAACCATGAAAGAATTTTACTTTCTGTGATCGTGTAGCCTTTTCTTAGAGTTGTTTAAAGAATTTATAACTTTTATGTGTTATATATATATATTAGATAACATTACTTGAACTATATTATTGTGTGCCGTAAAAATGCAAAGTTTTAATAGCCCTGTATCATGCAGCTACAAATTATTTAGGAACATCTGTTTTTAACTTTTTGCTTGTAGAGCTGTGCAATCAAACTCTGACTCCATTTCGCTCTTTATTTTAAACATAAGAAGAAAAAGATTTTATTCTTAAACCCTTGTGATCATTTACGAAGATATTTAAATTGATCGATTAATGATGACAGAACTTTGGACTGTTGACAAAACATCTAGCATTTCTGAACATATTTCATTAAACAGATTTTTCTCTTTATATTAAGTAACAAAATAAGAATTAAAACGAAACAAAACAAACAATATCTAAAAAATATCAGTTTAATAAAAAAATAAAATATTAAAAATTTATAAGAAATATTAGGTCTAAAAACAAAAATTGTTTTTAAAATTACCTAATATATTAACTACTAAATTTTGACAATTAAAATTTGCACAGTCTTGTAAAACCAATACAATAAAAATCTAATCTATAAAAAAATTTACATAATAAGAATTTATAAATTAAAATGTACATAATAAGAATTTATAAGTTAAATGGCGGGCAATAAGCTCACTATTGGAATTCTGACATACAGCAGTGTCTTTGAACAAAAATATTTCTGAGATTTATAAAAACTATTAGAAAAGACAAAAAAAAAAAAAATCCAAAAAAAATCTATAAAAAATATCTTTTACAAATATTTTCTAAAAACAACTTCAGTCCAAATGTGTTTTGGGATGTTGCTTTTTCCAAGGCGCCGAACGCGGAAGGAGCATGCGAATTTTCTTAATGCGCCTTTTGATCTTCATGTCAAGATCTTTTATTAGATGAAGCATAATCAAACGGCTCAGTAAAAATGCGATCCTAATAATAAAGACAAATCCGTTTACATAATTATAGACATGACCAAAAAAAGTAGTCTAGCCTGGATATGTTCTTATCAAATCTAACCAAATTTAAAACTAGATTTAATCTACAGTACAAAAAGAAAAAATCTCGTCTGTAATTGGTTCTTCTAGACTTTATTCTTATTTCCGATAATTCGTTTATAAGTTTCGAATAAGTTTCATTGAGCAGATTTTCAGTATGCAGAAGAGCCGAAGATTCTGGTGTCCTTTTTAACAACTAGAACTGTTAGGACCTGTAAGGACTTGATTTGTTCAACTTCGATTGAACAAATTTAAAAATCATGAAAACTGAATTATGTTTCGAACTTTCTGTTCGTCTGTCTGCATACTTTTTGAATACATGCTGGATTTACATAACTCATAGCTGTGCATAATTAAAGGAGAAAAAATTACCTTAAACATATTAAAATTGACAAAACTCCAACTGAAATAACAGTGATCCAGAATACACGCTTCCAATAATAGTTGGGCTGTTCTGATGCTGCTGGACAAGCAATTGGATGGCGACGCTAAAGATCAAGTATGTGTACAAATGAGAAAACAACTAATATATGTAGCAGTCTAGATTGCTGCAACAAATACCACATGTATAAGAAGTTAGAAATAATAAATTACACTGTGCATATATAAATGTATATACTTATACGTAAAGCAAAGTAAAAACTGATGACAAAATTAATGAAAATGAAATAGAAATAAGGTTTCATTTAAAACTCTTGTCAAAAAAGTCTACATTATTTTGATAGTCAAAACAAACAGTACATAATTTATGTATAAAAAATTAAATTAAGATTATGCTGAACCTCCTTTTGCCTAAAAGCACTTTGCTTTCTCCTGTTTATTGATATCAAAAGGAATTTTTTTTGTATCTGGAATAACTTATACCCATTCCGACTTAAATCATTAAACATAGTTGTTAGAAATTTTATATTTTTGAACTTTTAGTTTTTCACAAATTTTCCAATTCTTTCCAAGTTCAATTGGGGGTGATCACAGTGAGTGTGGAGATGAATGGAGTTATTTTGGTGCTACATACATGGCCACTTCTTCAGTAACTTTTATTTATGCTTTAGATCATTGCCCTTCTTGAAAATCCAAGAAGAATCAAAAATCCAAGCTGCTAACAGATTTTTGTTAATCTGTTGGTACTGGCCATACTCTAATATAAACACTAATTCACCAACCCAAGAGGATGCTATTGCATCTCAAATCATTACATTACCACTTCCATGCATGATTGTTGAAATCAAGTTTTTTGGATTCATTTCATTATTTTAGCATTGGCAAATTTTTCCACAATCTTCCCTTCTAAATATATTACATTTACTTTCATCAGTAAATAGAAGATTTTATCAAAGTTCAAGTCTTTAGTGGATAATTTTTTGCTTCTGGTTACTCTTTCTGCACTCCTCGACAACTGCTATAATATATTGCATTAAATCAAGAGTTAGTTTGATAGTTTGGGATTAGCTTTTACTTTTAGAAAAACATGAGCACAATTCAGTCATAAAACTATAGGACAATAACCAGGTGGTTCATTAAACGCATTTCCAGTAATTTTGTTATATTATTTTTTTATACATTTTTCCAGTAACTTTATCATTTGGAATAATAGTCTGGACATTGCAGCAACATTATCCAAAAATTTTTACAACTTTGTTTTATGATTTTTTATTTTCATTTAAGAGCTGTGCTAATTTTTTAAAACAGCCTTTTCCCACCTTCTAATATTTTAACATTATCATCACAAATATTATTATATAATATTATACTATAAAATTACCACTAAAACTTAGAACATTGAAAATCCTAAAAAATAAGATCAAATTAATAGTTCAGAAATTAATAACTAATTATTCGCCACAATCAAATTAACATAAACACTATCAAAGAGCAACCAAAAATATCAAAATATCGTCTTTCTGCTGATATAGGAGTTAATGTTGCAACAGCTAGATTAACTGTAGTAAAGGTTGCCTTATTACAAAATCATGGTGGTGTTATTACACTAAACTTTCAAACCTCCTCACCTTCTCATGGCCAGCAATGCAGCCACAGTCACAGTCCTATGTTTCTAAACTGTTGGAAGATTTTATGGAATTCACAGTGTTGTGAAAGGATGCCTGGTGTGTTACAAAGCCCTAGTGTGATACTTGTCAAGAACTATTTCTGAGGTAGCATAGGGTTGATGGCAATGCAACAAAGACAAACTGCTGTTTTGTTGCAAAGTACTTTAACAGTCTGACTTTATAATGAACTAATCACAGCTAACACTTCAGAGTCAAATAACTTTACATTTGCTGTCTCTAGTCTTTTACCATGCTTGTTTCTTTGCCTAACAACCATTTTTGATTTTTTCCTTCCCTTTGGAATAGCAACATATCAACTAAACCCATGCTACCACTCCTACCTTTCTCCTCTGTCAGAAGGAATTGTTACAAACAGTCAAGTTATGTAAAAGACAATACTATCAAAATTCAAGAACCCTTGTTATCACTCAGTCTATAGTTATCTAAATAGCAAATGAATAAATAATTATATACTTTTATATAATGAGTTTTAATTGCCAGCAGTTCTGTTCTGAATGAAGAAAAGCTAGAGAGAAAACTGCTAAAGTGAAAACACAACAATAGTTCTCTAATTATATTCTAGTACTTACTCCAAAGAATACAAACAAAAGAAGATTTTTTTTACCAATTACAATGGAGCCACTACCATATTATATATTGAACAAACAAATATACAATGCAAATAAATAAAATAAAAAATAAACACATTTTAAGTGTATCTTTTAGTGTATTGATTGCTCTAATTTCATATACAGTTCAATTCAAATTTTATTTCAATTACCTGTATAAGGTCATCTGAAGATAATAAAAACTGAGAGATAACGCCTTTTTCACCCACTAATTTAAAAGTAAATTTTACCTAAATAAAATTAAATAAAAATAAGCTAATTTAAAAATTTATATAAATACCAAGTGTATTAAACAAAAAGATAAAAAATAACCCCCCCCCCCCCAAAAAAAAAAAAAAAAAGGGAAGAAAATCTTATCAATAAGGAAATTGGATAAAGATCAACCACTTAATTGTCTTGTGTACTACACACTAATATTTAATAAACACATTAATAATGGGTGCATCTCTATAAATATTATGGTCTAATATCAGATAAGAACAATACAAATCAAGATTCTCCAATGCTAAGCTTACAGGAAAAGAATTCCAATCAATCTGTATCACACCAAAACTTTTATCAGTAACAACATTTGAAACTCGATAACGAGATGCAACAACATTCCTATAATAACAATAAGATGATTTTTAGCATCATTAAAAATCATTTTTAAAATTTCACTGTTCAAGTTTCAAAAATCTTTATTAAAATTACCAAAAACTATTAACTATTCAAAAACTGTCATATGATTTCTGAATGAATGTTTAAATGTTCTTGTATGTTGTCTTTGTTAAAATTTGGATAGGAACAACTTGATAGCCCAATAAATCCTGGAAATAATGAGAAAGTTTCTGAATAGAAGTTCTGCGTGCATGAGTTCTGTGATGATGAATGAGTTGTGCATTCTGAATGAGTCTTTTACAACTCAAAAGACTTTGCACTTAGACTGTTATTTTAATACACTGCAGATTTTTATCACTTATGTTTAGTTAATAATACAAACTTCAAAACAGTTAAATTAAAAAAAAAATTAGATACCAAAAATTAAGTGTAAATATCTAAATACAGCAAGCTTTTCCTTCCATCATCCATACCTCCCCCCCCCTCCCCGCAAAAAAAAATTGTTCTGAAGAATGAAACAAAGATAGCATGTAACAAAATATGCTTAAAGTTATTTTTCATTTTTCATTAATAAAATTAAAACATGTAAAACAAAAGTATAATCTATTTCATCAACTGTACTCTACTTAAATTAAATAATCTAAATAAAATGAAAACTGTTTAATACATCTAGCACTTCAGCATTTAAAAAAAAAATAACTTCTGACACATAAATAACTTTAACTTGTAGTAAACCCAAGTAACATTACAAAGTACTAAACTTTGTCGATAAACTTTGCTAATAAAATTTGTTAATAAACCTCAAATAACTTACTGTAAAGTCCAAGTGCAAAACGATTTTGGTCTAGGAAATGAGCATGTATGAGTCATACCGCTGGATGTGAACTCATAGACTGGGTAACCTATTAACAAAAAATGAACACATACTTTAATGTCCATTCACACACACCAGTAGGTAATAAAGAAGCAGAACAGGAATGAGTCAGGCCACTTGATGTCACCTCATAAAGGGGGTAGCCTAAACGGAAAAAAGCATTTAAACTACGAGCATTTTTTCTATTACACTTATAGGTTGTTTGAATGTATGTAAAAAAAAAAAAAAAAAAAAAAAAAAAAAAAAAGTTTAGAATTGTGTTAAACATACCTGTACTTGATGCATTTAAACAATTTACTTCAGAGAAGTGCACATCACCACTTAAAAATAAAACCTAAGAATAGTTTTTCAGCAATGAGATGCATTTCATAGAGTATTATTACTTTATATCTGTTTTGATGTAGATTTTTAAATTTCTTGACTTTTAAACTAAATATTCTCACCCCAGATCGCTTTTGGACCAACCAAATTAATCTGTCTAAATCAGATTCACAACTCATCCACTTATCAATGAAGGGTATATCAGATAGTACCTAAGAGAGGTTAGAAGATTGAAACATATACAATTCAAATTATAAGTAATAAGTAGAAATATGAAAACATACATTGGCAAAAAAAATCTAAAAGTTTGTTAGTTTATTGATTTGATGCTTCTTTTAGATTAAAATTAACTTTGAAATGAATAAAAGAGAGAGCCATGTTGCATTAATTTAATTAATGCGTAATGAAAAACATAAATATAACATTGAGTTTTATCATTTTATTCATTTATCCTTTTGTTTTATAATTTCATTCATTTTTTTGAATTTTGACATTCAAACTTCCAACCTGTTTTCCTGATCCTATAAAGATAACACTTGAGGTATTATCATTTAGCTGATTTTCAAGCCAATTCCACTGTTCTTCTCCTAATACCTCACAACCCCAACCTCTAGTATGATGACTTCTTACATCCAGTAGAATAATCTTTTTAAACAAATTCATATAAATAAGTATTTACAATTTTTAAAAATTATTGATATTTCATTACAGTAAAAAAATGTTACAACTTAAACTCCAAACACACAAAAAATTACCTTAACAACTTTATCACCATTTCCATAGGTGTGTGATGAATAGAGTCCTTTTCTTTTTCGCAAAATACTATCTATAGGAGCCTCAAGGAAATCCAGGAATAAATTTTGAGACTGAAACCGATACTTAAATGTCTAAAATATCAAGGTTGAAAAAAATATTTTTAAAAAAGCAGACCATGCATTTTAGAACCTTCTACACAGAGAAAAGTTCATGTAAAACAAACAGATGTTTGGAATCAACAAAATTAAAGTAAATAAAAGCCTCAATAAAAAGGAACATAGAAAAACTTTCTAAATGAATTCTCTTAAAAATTCCAATATTGATCTGTTGCACTCATTTTAAATTCAAACATCTTTATTTGTGTGATGAATGCTTTAAGTTCAAAGCTTTAAAAGAGTAATATGAGAACAAATACTCATAAGATGGATGTGATTTTAAGTTTAGAAATGTAAAAATTACTTAAAAACTCATAATTTTTATTAGTAATACTCCATCACTATCTCCATCTGCATCCAGATATCTACTGCCCTTAAGCTATGCCACTGAATGTGTGCAAATAAAGGAAATAGATAGAATATGGATTTGGATTTAGTTTCTCTTTTTGCAAAGTAAAAATTGTTTCACAACATGTAGTTTCCAAAAACAAACAGTTTTTCATTTAAAATCAGTTTAAGACTTTTAATTTTGAAGCTTTCAATTTGATTTTTTTATTTGATTCAGTTTAATTTTTGATTAGAATTTATTTTCCAAATGGAAATACTCTTCAATTTTTTTTTTCAATAACCTTGTCTTTACTGTTTATTACTTTAAAGTAACATTCATCACTAAAAATATGCTTCCACTTTTTCATGGATTTTTCCTTAGACAACCTTAATCTAAAGAAATCTTTCATACTTATTATCTGCCACTTGATTGCTTCACTTACAGCTTTTTGATTGATTTATTTTTACAAACAGACTAGCTATTCTTTATAAATTAAGTAGGATCATTGACAGATGTAAAAAAAACTGCAACAATATCAGTTTGCTGTTCTTTGGATGACAATCCTCCAAATGGTGAAAATTCAACTTTATCATTTTATTAGGGCTTCACCACAAATAGCTTCTAACCAACTGTCTATAAGTGAGCAAGAATTGCATAATTTATAGGCCACTCTTTAATTCAATCCTAGACAAAGCCAAAAAAATTCTTCAAAAAGCAGTTATGATATGATAACTTTTCAGTAGTATTGATCTTAACCTAAAAGGTGAGATGATTTTACTGTTGACCATCTATCATTAGCTGAATATGAGAATGTCTCTTTACAACCACTACATATGTATCATGTTTTCAGCTCATCTTACAACCAAACTTCAAGACAGCCTCTGAGATGAGAATGATCATTGACTATGTGGAACAGGCAATCAAGCTGGCAATTAATGTCAAAGAACAAGTCACTGTCTCTGTTTTACCCCTACTAAGCAATAGAAAGTATATATAAAATATATATCTTTTATACCCCTACAAAGCAATATAAAGTTTATATAGTAATTTGCCTTTTTTAACTTTTCTTAATTTAAGATATTTCAATTTTTCTTTATAATATATTTATTATTTCAACTTTAGAAAAAATGTTCGTTTTTTAAGTTTGCAAAATTTGTTTTATATATTTTTGTGATGATAATGATTGCTTTTTGATTGTTGATTTCAGTTTTTTAATTTATTTTAAATCATGTTGATCAGTCAAATACTTTTCTATTGATTTCTAAAATTACCTATTACAATTATTAAAATTTATAATGGTTTTAAACTGAATGAGCTACCATAGAAAAATATGAAAAACATGCCTTAAGAATTTTGCAGAAACTTTTTTTGCAGAAATTTTGTTTCTCCAAGTTTTTCTTATCCAATCATCAATCAAAATCAAAAATCAAAATTTTCTTTCTGAAAAATTTTTTTTACAACTTTCCATGTTGTACTTTAGCACAAAAATCATTTATGAATATAATAGCTATAAAACTTAAGATTAAAAAAAAAAGTAAATAAAAGTAATTGAATACTTTTCCAACACCATCCAAACCATAATCATGATCATCCCATGTACCAATAATGGGAACCCCATCTTCTAATAATCTCTAAAATAAAGCCCCTCTTTAATTTCAATTGCTGTAATTTCAATTACAGCATGAAAAAACTTACTTTCAATCACCTTATAATTTCAAAAATAGAATAACAAAAAGAGGAACCTGTTCTATTCTTTACACACAAAATATAAAACAATAATTTATCAACAAAACATTTGCATTAAAAAGAACTGAACTTACTTTGTAATTAGGATTTTGCTTTTGTAGATTAAATTTATCTTTCATTGATTCAAGAGATGAATGCACCCATAAAAAAGGAAGTATTCGAGTATCAGCATACACAGCTACAAGAGAATTATTTGAAAGCACTCAACAACATTATACAATCAACAATATTAAACAGATCACGAGATTAAAATCAACAATATGAAACATCAGGAAACAAGAAGCTGAAGAATCAAACACAAAGAGAAAACATTTTTTTTTCTTATTATAAAATTTATTAAAAAAAAAAAAAAATTGAGAATCACCATCTCCTAACCATATCCAAAGATCAGGAGATTGCTCCCTGACTTTAATCCATAATGGTTGGTCAAGATCTTCTTTACTACAATAAATTAAATTTTTATATTGTTTCTTTTTTTTTTGCTAAAAAGCAAACAACTAATAATAAAAACAATATAATATAATGGTAAAGCATATAGTTGATGGTCTGAAATAGCAAACTACCTCATATAGAATACTTTAGTGCTTAGTATGAGCTAAATGCTTTTAAAAGAAAACAATAAAACCTTACTTGCAGCTTCCAAAGGTGATTGTAGAAATGATTTTATCACTGTGAAAATCTGACCCACAAAATGCAAAGATAATTTTCAAACATAATATGAGTCCTCTTGCTGACATCATTAAATATTTATTTTTGAAAAACTTATAAAAAATTATTGTTAAAAAAGAAAAAAATATTTCAAAATAAAACTGTTTTTTAAAAAAAATCTCAGAGCATTAAAACAAAAATATAAAGCAATTGATATGAAATATTAAATCTTAACAGGATCAAAATTCTGTAAATAAAAAAACAAAATACACATGTGAAAAAACAACAACAACAGGGTTTAATAGATTTTAATCTGGTAAAATCATTACCGTCAGACTTTATTGTTTGTTAACAAAGAAAGTAATGGATCTTGTTCCCTTAAAAGAACAGTTAAAGTTTTCTTTTGATAGTAATCACTGGCAATATTTTCAATGTTATCGATGATATTTGTTAAAAGATGTGCCTTTTCAGCAGATATTCCTCCAACATCGGCTTGTAAGTGGTTATAATGAACATGAAGATGATAGTAGGATGGATAGTAGTGTAAATAAGCACGAATCTCATCAGAAGACACACTATATTTTTTCACAATTTCTTCCTGATATAAAAAAATTTTATTAAACGAAACAAGGAATTAGCTTCTTTTATTTTAATATTTACAATTAAATATTTACAATTTGTTATTTCAAATACAAACTAAAAATTATTCTAAATAACAACTCAAACTAATTACCAAACCCTTTGTAAGCAAGTTTTTCAGCAAGGGCAAATGTTTTTCGTTTAAATCTCGTATAGATTTGATGTTTCGATTTTGGACTATCGCACATACATATAAACTCTCAACTTGTTTTCCATCCCATTTAATATCTGGTAGAAGAATAAA
>NW_028324387.1:0-36256 GCF_058129835.1 Hydra viridissima | reverse complement strand
GATTTTTCATGAAAGGTGTTGTAATTAGTTTTTAGTACCAAGGCTGCAAGTGAGAGTGCAGGTATTTGGGCTAATTTAATTTTAATGGAATAAGTTTGTGTATTATCTACAGCGGTGGCCAAAAATTAAAGACCACTCATTTTTTAGTTGGTTTCTTAATCTTTAAATTAAAATTAAGAAGATTCTAATTGACATATTAAATTTTTTTTTTAATATCTTGTTAATTAAATCATACGGATTGAAGTGGTATAATTTTTTCTAATCTAATTCTAATTAAATAGCGTTTAACTTATTAAAAAACTGATGAGTACTTATAAATCTTCTTTAAATAAGTTGAGAAAAAGACAGATACGCGTCTCTTGTATTAAAAGAAGAAGGCTATAGCATCAGACAAATAGCAGAAAAGCTCGGAAGGTCTCACTCTTTCATTATTAACATAATTCAACGATACAAAGAGACCCGGTCAATTAATGATCGTCATAGGACTGGACGCAATAAAATTTCAAATGACCGTGATGTTCGCTCGTTAGTGAGATTAATGAAAGAAAACAGACAAGCTTCATCTACAGACTTGTCTACGAAATGGACACTGTCAAATGGTCTGAAAGCAAGCCCTAGAACTGTGCGAAGGGTCCTCCACAATTTAAATTATTTATGGCGTGCTGCTGCAAAAAAACCACGCTTAAATAAAAAACAAAAATTTGCCAGGAAAGAGTGGTGCAAACTACATAAAAATTGGTCAACAGATCAGTGGAGCCGTGTGGTCTTTAGTGATGAAATGAACGTTGAGGTAGACAACAGAAAAGGTCGCGTAATGTTGCGAAGACTTCCAAGCGAACGGTTCGATGAATCATGCATTTTGAAACAAACAAAACAAGGCAGTGGTTCAATAGGAGTAGTATGAAAATGGGGGTTCTAGCGCATTGATACCTTTATATATTGGGGGGTACTAGCTTATTGGTAGGTTTCCCATAGTTAAGGGTGATAGCTTTGATGTGATCATGTCGGTTTCTAGCGCATTGATACCGTTTTTTAAAATTCTTATCATAAGAAGTATAAAAATCTATATTTGACGTCTTTTTCTTACCTTTTTATTCAATTTTCTTACCGTCCCTTGTTTTGTAGTGTCCAATAGCCAAGGTTCTGTGAGTGCCATCATTCAATAGGATCCTCTTATCGTCGTTAGCGCTGAGTGCGACTTTGTTGATTTCTTCTGTGTAATTTTCATGAAGATGAGAGCGGATAACGTTCATGGTTGCAAGTTTTTCTTTCTTATCCATTAAGCAGTTGTAGTAATGTTGATGTTTGATGTGATTTTCAACGACTTTCTTTTGGATTCCTTTGCATTTTTTGTGTTCTTCATTTTCTTTAGGGATGTAGTAAGAGTATAGCCTGGGTCGAAGTTCAACAAATTCTTTAACTTGTTTACCAGCAGCCTCATCTTTGAACTTGCCAATAACCTTTTTATTTTCACCTACTTTGAATCCAACGTTTTGAATAGCGGGATGGTCTTTTGGAAATTCGCTTGTGTCAAATTTTTCAAGTACATCATCAGCAATGTCTTTGTAAAAATCTTCCGTTTCGATTTCGTAAAAGAGCGAGTCAGTGTCGGTCATGAGCAGCTTGGCTTTATTGTCGTATTTAGGCTTCATGTAGTCATAGTGGTGTTCAAACATTAAAATTTTGCTGATGTCGAGGATGCACATTCCTAAAAAAACAGGTTTGTTGTAAACCAACTTTTTTCTCTTCATGTGAACCGCGAATAATTTTTCATCAAAAATGGTGAAGCTTTCGAATTGAGGTTTTTTGGATAATTTTAAGGCTTCTTTTTTTGTGGTGACAAGTCTAACGTCAACATGATTTTCGATGTTTTCCATGGTTTTTCCAAAGACGGAGTTGTTCATGAGTTTGAAAAATTCCTTATCAGATTCGAAGGGTGTTTCTGTTCTTTTTTCGGTGTTGAAACTGATGTATGGTTTCATCCAAGGTTCTTCTCTAAAGGTGAAGCCTTGATGAATTTTGGTGATGACTAATCCCATTCGTTCATAGAGTTTTAGGTTTTCATGATGGACGACGTATTTTACTTTATTGTTTAAATTGGGAACCAGTTTTTCTACTTTTCCAATGGTTAATCTTTCAGGAGCCAAAGGGTAATCATTGTGTAAATCGTGAAGGTGATCGGGGTAATCTAAATCGACTTTGAGAATGCATGGCATGCGACGCCAATTTTTGAGTTCTTCATCATTCATCCATCTGAATCCTCCAACGGGAAGAGGTTTGCTCATGGCCCATCCGTATAAATTGTTGGCGTCTAAATACTGGAGGAATTTAGATGGTTGTGAAGGGTCATAATCTTGCATGTATTTGTTATTGGCAGTTCCATATCGGTTGGAGATCATGCTGATACCACCGCGTATTCCTTTTTGAGTCATACGAAGCATATCAGGATCGCTAAAAAGTTCTATTTTAGCTTCAGTCTTTTTATAACAGACCTCCATAGCGAGCCCAGGGCAGGTGAAATACCAGGTGGGATCTTGTTTGTAATATTTTATGTATACGTCTCTAAAATTTTCAATAACATCAGTTTGAATGAGCACGTCTGAGATGTTGTACAGCTCGTGGTAATCTTTAAAGGTTTTGCATCCAAATACGTTCCAAACGTTTTGCGCATGGACATATTCTTCTTCTTTTATTTTAGTGCTATTGAGTTTGGAGTTGAATGCTTCGATAGGAGGCAATTGCGTTTCGGAAAACTTTTCAATGGAGTCTACCCAATCATAAGGGTAAATGCCTTTTTTTCTTATCAAGTTGAACTGTTTATCTTCAGGATAATACTTTCTAACGTTTATGCATTGTTCATCGGTTAGATTTTTAGTTAGTTTGTCTAAACCGAAGGGTAAGAATCTGTAGCTGTCAAGAAACCTCATTTCTTTCTTTACTTTTTTTAGTTTTCCCTCATCAATATATTCTCTCACTTTGATTTTTTTTGAGAAGCTGATGTATTTTTCTTCATTGTTGGGTATGCAATTGAGCTCTCCGCCTAATTTCTTGATGAACAAATGAATATCGTAACCGGATAAATTGTGTAAAAAAATGGGTATGAAACTTGGGATTTGATAATCTATGTTGCATTGGTTGTGAGCAGCACCACGGTACTTTCCAGTCAAATGACAGTGATCCCACACTTTGTCACCGTTAAGATCATTTTTGCAAATGTGGCATTTGGTTGCAGCTTCAAAATTCTTCTTATCCTCATCAGTCTCTATTCTCTTATTCTTCCATTGTTGTTGTAGTGAATCGCTAACGTTCCAAATCTTTGTAAGGTCTTTTTCAAGCATGGTGATAAACTTTTGAGCCACGTCATCCTCTTCGCTTTCTGCTGTGTACATGACTGGTTTTTCTTTATAAATGGTTTCGTTGAAGCATTTGATGAAGTAGCTGAACGAGCTTGGAACATGCTTTTGATATTGTTTGGTGTATGACTGTTTTGAGTCAGGGGTGCAAGTGTTGACAGGTTTGGTGAAACATTCAAAGTCGGCATTGACCACAAACGGAACTCTCATGGACATGTTGTAGTTTTTAAACTGAACGGTTGTTTCTTCTTTAGGAAGTTCAATTCGAACTGAGATGTGTTTATAGCAGTCTTCTTGATGTTTTTGAAGCTTTTCTTCTTGGTCATAAGCTTGCATACAATTTCTGCAAATGTGTTGTTTTCTTTTTCCTTTTGTTACTGAAGAACCAACCAATCTACCTAAGTTTTTAATGAGGCAGTAATGGTTAGTGTCTTTGTTTGAAATGAGCAGCAAATCAACATTATGCTTTCGATCTAAAATTTTGGATATTCGTAAAGGATGGATTATTTTTTCTTCGTACCCAAAGACGTTGATGCTAATATCTGGATTATTCGCTTCAAACTTGTTAATACCTTGAGTAAGAGAGACTGGAAATTCCATTCCATTCCAATTGAGCTCTTCTGATTTTAGAATCAAGTCTTTATTTATTCTTTCGTTGTCTCTATTTTTCAGATTCAGCGCCCTGGTGACACTCCACATAAAGCATTTATTGTCATTGTTTTTCATGTTGATGATCGCCTTTTTACTTTTTAAGATAGGAGATAGCTCCATGTAGGAAGAACCGCTGAAAGGTATCCAATCGATCATGTTAACTTCTACTTTTAAAATTTTGTTCAACTCCAATTGGATCCTTCCTTGTTGTAGTTGGACATGTTTTCAAGAATTCTTTCTTTCCATGTTTTAAAGCTTTCTCCTTTGTCTGTTGATTTAAGAATAATTTCATATATAGACGGGAAGACCACAGTGCGAAGATTTTCTTCTCCAGTTGCAATATTTACACGTGCCATTTCGCAGATTAAAACAAGATTCGTTTTTGTGTTTTTTTTAATGACTTTGATGGCAGCCTCTTTGACCATGTTTAAAAAGGCTTTAGGGTCTTCATATCGAACAGAGGGGGTGTAAGTAAATTGCTTAGTAACGTGTTTTAGCGCATGATTAGTCAATACAAACTTAACAGGCGCACCAAATACGACGTCTTTGAGAGACTTGATTGTTTCTTCCACTCCATTTCTCACGCTGCTCACTGCATTTTTCACTGCAGTTGGAACGTATGGATCAACGAGAGCATTTATTTTGTTGAAACCGTTGTAGACAGTCGTTGCAATTCTTGAAAGCCATCTTGGCGCAGGAACAGGTTTGGGTGCAATGACGCTTGTTGAATCGACAACAGGTGTGTCAAGGATGGATGCGATGTCTCTTGTCACTCGATTTTGCAAGCGAGCAGACCCGAACGAAATCAAGTCATTGGAAACGGGGCGAGGAGCAGGAACAGGTGTAGGAACCGGACTTGGAGCAATCAGACTAGGAAGCGGTCTTGCCTCAGTCGTGCGTCTACGAGGACCATACCCAATGACAGGTCTTATAGCTTCAATGAGCTCGGCTTTTCTTAGTCTTGAGATGCCTTTGAGTTCTAAGCCTCTAGCCATCTCTCTTAATTCTTTCACATTCATTTTATCCATTTTATATAATGGAAAAAAATTCTTTAACCCATTTCAAATTTTGCCGTGATCAAAAAAATTTTAATTTTCAGCAAATTAAAATCTCGTTACGACTTAATCACTTCTATTTGATAACCGTGTTTATTGTCAAAGTATCTCCAGTAGTGACCCGTTTCTTTTCTTAATTGGTAATGAGACTTGTATTCAGTCACTTCCCCCGTTTTAACATGGGTAATTTTATAAGTGAAAGGATGGTTTCTAATTTCAACAAGTCTTTGCCATTTAGGATCGACAGGTTTTATTTCCTTTTTAGGCAATCTTGGTCTTCCAACAGGTTTTCTTTCTTTTACCTTTTCCATTAATTCGTCTTTATTGAGCAAATTGTTTTCAAACGCGATCAGTGTCAAAGCCAACAAATTGTTTGCTGTTTTGTTAACACCATTTTCCATCAGCAACTCTTTCAAAGCCTTTTTTGTGTAATGCATTTTTATTACTGAAAGATTTTATTTGTCTTAATTCAATTTTTTCAATTCTTCAAAAAGAATTAAAATATCGTAGATTTTCCAGTGATCCAAAGGATCTTATAAATATTTATCCCAGTTTTCAAAAAATTCCTTACTACATTTACCTTCCAAATACATTATTTCAGTACACAATTTGACTCTCTCTAGTTCCATATCACTTATTTTGCCATGCAGCATTTCTATTTCTTCTTTCACCTTTTTTATTTTCATCGAGAGCTCTCTACCTCTTTCTAAAATTATTTTTTTCTCAGCTTTCATCTCTTCACTTATTGGAGTTTTTCTTTTCTCTTTTATCTCTTTTATTTTTTGAGCCACCTTTTTTTTCTCTTCGGGCGAACTTGCTTTTTTCTTCAACTCAGACAATTCAAGATCAAATCAAGTGTTATCACGACTGATTTTTTAGACAAAATCGTTTTCGACAAAGGAAAAAGTTATGAAATGGCTTTTCTCGGCTTGGAAACGTACAACAGCATTCCAAATGTAAACAGTAAAAACAATTCTTTCAAATACAGCATGAACAATGGAGCTCGTTGGGAAAACATCATCGCTCCTGATGGAAGCTATGAAATTAAAGACATCAACGACTATCTGCAAAAGTCAATTTTAAACACGATAAAAACAGCTCAACGTGGGAGTTATATCATTGCAAATAAAATTAACTACTCTCCAAACGGTCTTCAAATTGGAATCAACATTAATACTTTAAAATCAACCATTAAACTTGGCATGAATTATCTGATTGACTTTGACGTGGAGAACAGCATCGCTTCAGTTTTAGGGTTTACTAAAAGAAAATTAAACTCCAATTCTGAATACGAGTCTGATCATATTGCTAAAATTTTACGCTCCAACACCATCAGAATTGTTAACAACGTTATCGGATCATCCTATATTAATGGAACCCAACTCAATTGCATCTACTCCTTTTACCCAAATGTTAACCCTGGTTACAAAATCATCGAAAGACCTACGTATTTAATTTATCTTCCTGTTAAACTTCTCGAAATTTCAACAATGGTTACTCGCATCATTAATCAAAATGGAGATTTAATCGATTTTCGCGGTGAGGACATTACGATCTGTTATCACATTTGAGAAGTGAAATAAATAATTTTTCAACACTTAAAAATGTATCAAAACATTAAACTTAACATCTCGCAAGCTGACAAAATTAAAAAAGCCATTCAAGACAAAACTGCTGCTAGCATTAGACTCACTCATCAAGACTTGAATGGCGAACATGTTCTTGCTGTCACTAACACGCAACTCGACCAAATTAGAAAAGCCTACATCAACGGAAAAGGTGTCACGCTTAAACTCAGCAAAAAACAACTCATGCACAACGCAAAAGTAGAAGGAGGATTCATCGGTGCCCTTTTACCTTTACTAGGGACGCTTGCATCTCGTGCAGCTCCAGTACTTGCAAAAGGTTTATTGGGTGGACTTGCTTCATCCGCCGGTTCAGCTATGGTTGATTCTATCGCTGGACGAGGTGTTAATCGCACAAGCAAAGATTCTGCAAGCTCAACTAATAAACCCAAAACGTTTTACTTGAGCAAAGATGGAAAAGGCATAAAAATAACCAAATTTGGCTCTGGCTTATTCTTAAAACCTTGGAATGAAAATATCCAAGGCGATGGACTCTTCATTAAAACTGGAAAAGGACTCTTTGTTAAAACTGGAAAAGGACATGAAATAACAGGAGGTTTCATCGGTGCTCTACTCCCCTTGCTCGGTACGCTTGTTAGCACTCTTGTTTCCGGTTCTGGTTTACTCCTCGGACCTAATTCACCTTTCAATAGCATACCCATTTTAGGCTCCATTTTGTAATGTCACCATGAATGATTAAAAGCTTAAACTTTTTAAAAAATTTTTAAAAAATGATTGGCGTAGAAGGAATTGTTTTACCCAACGAGGCCTTAACCAACTTTCAACTGATAAAGGCTGCTAAACAGTTAAAATTAAAAAACTTTAGAGGTGTTCATGTAAGAGACGAGTTACCAAAAAAACCGAGAAGAAAAGAATGCGGTATCGCAAACACAGGTGATTCAAGCACTGGATGATTTCATTGGGTGTGCTGGTACAAAGACGGTAATAAAAAATATAGCTTTGATTCATACGTTCAACCTCCTCTTGTCGAACTGGTTGACTAATTGAAAAGTCCCGTTTATTACAACAGCGAAAGAGTGCAGTTTGGTAATACCTCTTATTGCGGTCACTTGTGCCTTTACGTCCTGAAAAAATTGGATGAAGGAAACGACTTTCAAAGCATTATTAACACCTTGTGGTGATTTCCACGGTTTTTAAGAATAACAAACCAACAAAAATAACAAACCACGCCTAAACCCGCGCTCAGGCAAAAAAATGGATAAGCATGAATGCAGGCAGGCAGGCAGGCAGGCACCTTGGCCACTACAAAAAAGAAAATGAAGAGCGCAAAAAATGCAAAGGGGTTAAAAAGTCGTTGAAAATAAAATAAGGCATCAAGATTTTAAAGACTGCTTATTGAGCGGAAATGAACAACTTGCAACCATGAACGTTTTCAGATCCCATCTTCACGACGTTTACAGCGAAGAAATTAACAAAGTCGCACTCAGCTCAAAAGATGACAAAAGAATTATCTTAGAAGACGGAATTCACACGCTAGCCATTGGTCACTACAAAACAAGATAAACCGAAGAACAGGCATCTTGAACGGTATAGAAATAACATGATTATTTTTTATACTTCTTCATTAACTATGACCAAACATGATCCATAAGTTTTGTTCCAGAACACGACATAAGAAATGTTCACTAACGAATCAATGTTAGCATCCTTAAGTATGGGAAAGTATCAATGCGCCAGAACCGGCATTTCCTTATATATAATAGGCATTTGGCCTGTATGAGTGCCTGTGGAGTTGGCGTTTTTCATTTATTCGATGGTAGACTCAACAAAGAAAGGTACATCGAAATTTTGGAAAACTCGCTTATTCCTAGCATTGATTTATGGCAGTTGCAAGATGGATTTATTTTCCAGCAAGATAATGCGTCGTGTCATAAAGCGCATGTTGTTAGCGATTGGTTCAATTCTAATAAAATTCAAGTGCTTCCATGGCCTGCCAATAGTCCAGACTTGAATCCAATAGAGAATTTATGGTCGTGGCTTAATCAAAAGCTTGGTAAAGAACAACTTTACAATTTGGAAGATTTGAAATCTTCTATCTCTCATCATTTGAAAAATGTGCCTGATGAAGTAATCAAAACTTTAATGAGTTCAATGCCAGAACGAGTACAAGAGTGCTTGAAAACAAATGGAGGAACAACACGTTTCTAAATTATTTTTTTATTGCTTTTTGAAATATTTTTGAAATTGGTCTTAAAATTTTGTCCAATTTTTTTTCCCAATTATATTCTTTACTAGTCAGTTTTTTAATTTTTTAATATTATTTTGTAAAAAAATTATAAATTCTTTTATAATAAATATAAAATACAATAAAAATTCTTTCTAAAAATGTTTTCCTTTTTTTGATACCTTTTTCCAAAATAAAATTATTCTAAGGTTAAAAATAAATTTTGAAAAAAAAATGAGTGGTCTTTAATTTTCGGCCACCGCTGTATATCTCCTTGGAACTCGATGGAACTTTAAATTTATATTAATCGAGTGGTCTTTAATTTTTGGCCACCGCTGTATACAAAGTGAATCAACCAACACAACTTCATAGAAACGCTAAAGAACTGCATGTTTCCATCAGCAGCCATGCTAATTGATTGATAGAAATGGTTGCATTTTCAAAAGAGTATAGATTTATATATAAACATTTTTTCTTGTTAACAATAAAATAAATCAATGTCTTCTTTAGTTTTTATTTTAAAACATTTTAAGTAAGTTTTAAACATAAAGACTTGAATGGGCCTAATAAAAAAGTCTGAATGGGCAGCTTCTTTTAAGAAACTGTATATAGCTTTGTTATGTAGGTAGGAAATTTAGGTATTTTTATTCTCATAAATATTTTAAAAATTCTTATTAAAAATAAACTAAAAAAAAAGTACTGTGGTTAAGGTGGTTTGTCCAGATGTATCAATTGGGTTCAAAACTTTCTGGTCGGATATAATGAGTAATAACTCGAGAAATACTAAACGAATAAATTCCAAATTTTTTTTATAATGACGTTCTATATGTATATAGAAAGTCAAGTTCTATATAAATATAGAACGCCATTATAAAAAAATTTGGAATTTAATCCTGAGAAAAGCACTCGAGAGCAAGGGTTTGAAGGCTTACAGCAAGAAAAAAATAAAGATGGGATTAATTGGTGGACAATTAAAAGCAATTGGCCGCGTAAGGAAGCTCGTCAAACTTTTCAACCGAGAAAATTAATGTATTATTGAGGACGATAAGACGTACTGTAAAATGGATTTCTCACAGTTGCCCGGCAATCAATATTATTATTAGCCAAAAGGTGTCTATACAGCTATTCACGAAAGTTTAAACGATTGCAGAATTTTCAAATCTAATCTTCGGTTTTTCTTGAATAAAAATCTAACGGAAATAGATATCAAAATAATTATTTTTCCAATTTGGTAAATAGGTTATTTGTTAATAGAATAAAAAAAAGTAGGTTTTGACTCATTACCTTTTACTCAGAAACTTCATTAAAAGGTAGGTGATACAAATTAGGAGGTTTCACAAAATTTTAAATGATTTTATTTAGGATCAATTATTTGCTAATTAATTGATAAATCCGCTGCGAAATTTTTCGCAGCGAATTTATCAATTAATTAGCAAATAATTGAGTAGTCTTTCAATCAAAAAATTCATTACAACATCATCAGGCAGCTTTTAATTCATTAAAAATCAACTTAAAATATTGTGAATTTCAAATTAATTTCAATTGCTTGCAAATGGGTCGAAAATCAGTTTCTAGTGACATCAAATGGCAAGTTATTGGTATGGCGCGGACAAAAAATCACACAAACGTTCAATAGGCAAAATACTTAACATTTCTGAATATTGCGTTAGAAAAACCATCAAAACCTGGGAACTTACCAAGGACGTCTCCGACATGCCGCGTACTGGGAGACCATCCAAACTCAGCAACCGTGACAAAAGTGGTATATTCAGAATGTGCAGAGAAAACTCCAGACTCAGCTACAAAAAGCTAGCACAAATCTTAAATGAGTCAAAGAATAATCCAAAAGTTAGCAGAGAGCTCGTGAGACTAACATTGTCGGACAAAGGTATTGGAACGTACATAGCTGCTAAAAAACCTATTCTTTCAATCACGGATAAACGTAAACGACGAGTGTGGTCCAAAGAAAGGCTGGACTGGTCTGTAGAGCAGTGGGCAAAAGTTATTTGGAGTGATGAAGCTAACTTTCAAATTGTAAACCGCAAGGGAAGAATCTACGTCAAAAGATTTGCAACTGAGAAACATTCAGACAGGTTTTTGCAACATCGTCGACAAGGCGGTGGAGGTTCGGTTGGCATCGGGGGACGTTTTTCTCACAAAGTTATAGGCTTCTGTGAGCTGTATGAAGGCCGAATTAATCAATACACCTACAAGAACACATTGGAAACGTGTTTAGTTCCATCAATCAGACACTTGTATGGCAGAAGCAAGCAATTCATCTTTCAACAAGACGGGGCTTCAGCTCATACAGCACACTCAATCAAAGAATATTTTTTGAAAAAAAAGTTCAATGTGATGCCCTGGTGCCCTAGATCACCAGATCTTAACCCAATCGAAAATATTTGGTCTTGGATCAACAATCAACTGACATACCATGAAACTCAATCAACTCAGCATTTAAAGCAACTTTTGAATGAGTACTGGCTGAAGGTATCTCGCGTGATGTGCATGAAATTAGTTGAATCAATGCATAAACGAGTTTATCTTTGCTATAAAAACAAAGGAGGACAATTTAAATATTAATTTTGCTTTTTTTTTCATTTTTTGTTCGAATGTTGCAATTCGTTTAAACTTTTGTGCTTCTTATTTTTCCTATAGGATTTTTTGTAATAGCTTTTTTCTAACTAAATATTAAAATTTTTATAACATGTTCATATTCACTTTAAAGCTAATTACTTTTTCTTTAATAAGTAAAAAAAATTAAGTCGATATCATTTTACAGTTTTTCTTTATTAAACAAAAACCAAACATACTTGATAAAAGTTCTGCAATCGTTTAAACTTTCGTGAATAGCTGTATCAGCAACAAATTTGAGTATATCCAGACAGAAAAGTTTGCTTTGAAGATCCTCGTGTGGCAAGCAATTTGCTCTTGTGGCCTTAAAAGTATTCCATTCGTTACTTAAAGACTTTGATTTCCAATTTGTACATGTTACACTTTGGCACAACCAATAAGGTTTAGATAAGATATTGGAAGTTGTCTTCTGATGCCCTGGATGAGAACAAGACAGATGTGGTCATCAAAAACAAACCAACTTCTTCATAATTTAACCGGGACGATTAATTCTTTTTATACCAATTAAATTAACAATTGAGTTTTGGTAACTGTTGAGAATATGTTTTGAAAATCTTACAAGATTAAAAATTTAAAAACTAGTCCCACATTCACTAGCCACTCACCCTAAGCCTAACTCCCACCCCATAGATCTCCCCAAACAGTTATCTTTAAGGAAACTTTACTTTAAAAATATTTAAAGAGCTATGTTTATCTTTTTCTATCATTCTAAGAATATTTGATTTTACCTTTTTGGAAATATATAGATTTCAAACCTAAATTGAAGATCTATTATTTTTGCGTGCTGAATTGATCTTTAGAAGTACTTAAAGATACGTATAAGGCTTTGACGTTTAAGGATTTAAGTTTCGTAAATATCAAAACTGTAAAAAACATTCAATCAATCCATCCAAAGCATGCTAGGCTGTTTTTAGCCTTAAGTATGTTTTTAGGTGCCCAAAAATCAAATACTATTACTTCGAAAATCAACTTTTACCATTTCGACGTAAATCAAGTTTTGAAATAGTCGTGTAGCTTGAGAGTAAATATTTGAAATGCTAACTTAAATATCTTTAGTTTTTATTTATTCATACTTAAGTCATTGATTTAAAATTCAAATTATCAGCAACAGTTTCATTTAACGATCTTTTAGAAATCTAAATTTATATTTAAAAAGTTCCTTTTAGAAATGCTGAAAGAAAAACAATACTTTTCAAACAACAAATACTCTGCCCTAAATGTTACTAACGAAAATTTTAACTCCCATTACTTTATATTATAATATCTTATAAAAGACTTAATTAGAATGATAATTTAATAATTTAAAAATAGTATGATGAAAACCCATCAAAACGTTAGCGGAATGTTAGCTATAATGTTAAAAGTCTTTTGTAACCACGTGGTCTAAATTGTAGATAAAACCAACACAAAACAAACTTTGTCACCAATATTCGTTTTATAATGTCATTGAGCTCAACTGTAGTTAAATTGAATGTTTGGTGAGTTGTTGCTTGAGCCGTTATAAACCGCTCTCATTTTAGTTTGAGGTTCTTGGTATGCCCCATAAGCAATATACTTTAACGAATCGACATTGTCAAGTTCTGGATAAACTTGCAAATCTTCAAAGGAGTAACTTTGATTTTCATGATGGATGCTAGAAGAATGTCCTGATATATCTGGGGCGCTTGCAATGATTCCTCCACATTGATCATTAAGACGCTCTCCCTTTTTAAAATGTTCCACTACATTTAACAGCATAAAGATGAAACCCAATATAGTTGAAATAAGTCCGGATACCAGAGCACAATACGCAATGAAGAATGTCCAGCCTTTATTGTCAAAGTTAGTGCCGAGGATACTTTCAATACTTGAGTGTATCTTAAGATGCACGAAAGTAACCAAAATTATCGTCAGTATACCTAGAATCATAAAAAAAAAATAGCACTGCGCCTTATTTTCTGAATGAAAAATAAAATTAAAAAAAAGAAATGAAAATGCTAATCTTGATCGTATTGTTTTCTTGATTCTTGATGCTACCATTATTATTGTTAACATTATTGTTCTTATTGCTATAATTATCGTTGGGATTGTTATTACGAATGCTGCTATTCAAGTGTAATATCAAGTGAGCTTACTGGAGAAGTTTGAGAAGAGAAGTGCTAGTGCTGGTATCCATACAATGAACGGATAAAAGATTGCAATAGCCATTATAATGATCGCAATCAGACAACAACATAGAGACAAGATGTTAAGGATGGCTGCAATATCAAAATCTAAAAATACAAAACAATATTGCTTTAATTTTCATTGCTTTTTTACTTCATCAGTCATCATAATCGCCTATTTTTCTTTTCATCATCTTTTATTACAGCTGCCATCAACATCATCATCATAACTGTGTGCACTACCGACATCCTTTTTTATGATCAAAACATCAACGTCTGCATCATTAACACAGTTAAATTTATTTCACAATCAAATAAATGAAAAATACTTAAAACCTTCGTCCGCTTTGGAGTTTTTATAAAACTTCAAAGCATTTTCGCGAAAAGAACAAACCAACTCTGGGGATTTCTGAAAGAAGACTGTGGTGCATAATCTCAGTAAACCAATTCGATCGTCTCTGTCTTCTTGCTTAGTAGACCACCAGCTGTCACCCAACATTGAAGCAGTTAAAAAAACAAGCGTTAGAAAAGAAAAAACAAACAGAAAGACAAGCAATACAGTACGAGCTTTCATTTTTGTTTGCTAAAAAAAATGGCAAAAAATTTGAGTACTTTTGATCAGCATGAATAAAATTCTTACACCAATTTTTCATAATCAGTTCTTTAATCATGAACTATAATATTTAAAATCTATCTTTATTCGTAAATCTTTCTTTGAATCGCGGATCTAAAGGTGTCTTAGTGCGAATTGTTTAGAATAATCTGCTAAAGATGTTAGATGACATTTTTAGCGTAGAGAGCATCTTCGTGAGTAATTTATTCTTAATTAGAAAAATCTTTAAGTAAAATAGATTATTTTGAAATGAAAATAGAGTCAAGATGGAAGAATACAGTAAAATCATAGGCAGAATTTTTTTTTTTTTTGAGAAGAGGGGGCTCATTCGTATTTATAATTGAAAATGATTCATTAGTATGTGAGTAGTATACACAACAAATTAAAATCAAAGTATTAGGAGTAACGTCACCATTTTCATATGTGTTTAAACATACTTTCAGACTCACTGAAAGCACCATTTACTACTGAAAATTATGCCATGATTTGATGAATGTAAAACTTTCACATTGGTTTAAAAAAATTTCCTAAACTAAACATTAATCTATTTTTTTAGCCAGAAGTAATATATTCAATATTTGACATCACAAATAAAACATCTCCAGTACCAAATCTTATGAAAATACACTAATATACTATGTATAAAAAAACTACACTAATACATTATGTAAAATACAATAATATATTATGTAGCATTGTGTTTCTTTTAGTTCTCCATTAAAAAACTGTAATATGCTTCTAAACAGCAATTAGATTTTGAAGTTTTGTTACATAAATAAACAAAGTTGTCTATCAGATGACGAATCACTATCTATATATTTATCAGCGTTATGTCATACAATACATTTTTATAATTTTTACGGTTTGATGAAAGTAAAATTTGCAACGAAAACTCCTTCTATAAGTTCAATAAAATAAAGTTTATGAACTGGTTTAATAACAAGAACTAGGTTAAGTTATGTAAATTGTAAGTGAATTTGATCAAAAGACCTATAAAATGGGACAAAACTTTTTATAAGAGACAACTTTTTTCCCTAAATGAAAACAATATCGGAATAAACGGTTTATACCAATATTGTTTAACATCCCGATTTACAGAAATATTAATTCCACAATCATCTACACCTATCACTTAAGGGATATAATATTGGTTTAGTAAAATTGTTATGTAATATGTACGTTTTTAATAACTAACTTTTTAATGCCAATTTTTATTGTAGAAATCCTAACAGTGTCAAAAATTTATAATTTAAAAAATTAAAAAGTTAAAAATCACTGTGCTGCTGTTAAGTACTACTTTAATATACCCTAACTATCTTATACCGTCAACTGGATATACTTAGGACCGCAGGGTTAACTTGGGACGAAAAATTTATTTTAGTTTTAGCATGTTTGACAACCCTATAATTAACTTTTTCGTCTGAAGTAACCCCAGTTGTCCCAAGTATACCAAGTTGACTGCTCCAAAGTATACTGCTTTTTTTAATAACTAGTATTTGTAATTTTTAAAGGTTTTTGTTTAATGATAGAGATAATATAAGAGACTAAGATCATGTTATAGACAAAAAATCTTTTTTTATTTTGAAATTATAACTTGATCCATCATTAATAATAAATTGAATTTTTGTCACTCTTTTTTCTAATCATCATAATATGCGTTATGGTGATCTCTTTTTCCTTGTTCATGTAAATATATATAACCCCCGAGATAACATTCTTTAAAATTACATAGGTACAGGATCTTGGGTTAGATAAATGTACTATTATTTAGACTAAGGCAACAAAAAGTTATTACTTAATCACTTGGTCTTTGATTAGAACCGGAAAAACCGGCATTTAAAAAAAACTTAAAGAAAAAAACTTTAAAAAAGATTTTGTAATTTACGGTTCCTGTTTTGTTTACTAACAATATTTGGCGCGTTGGTTTTTTACGTATATTTGTTAAAAATTAATAGAAAGGATTGTTCTTCATTCATTTAATCTTTTTTTAAAAAGTACACTCAACTCATGATTAAAGTACTTGTAAAAAGATATGAAATCTTTCTATCTTATTTTTAAATACTCCAAAGACAAATTTCTTCAGCCGATACCTATTCAATTTCTTCAGCCCATACCTATGCTAAACAATAGCTAACCTAATTCTGTACAATTCAGTTTAGTTACATAGTTTTATTTAGTTTATTAGTTAATTTAATTCAATTTAGTTTAGTTAATTTAGCTCAATGACGAAACTTTTTTTAAAAAACCTATAAAAGTAAAATAGATTTTTAACAAAAAGACAGTTAAAAGTGGTATTGAAAAATATTTAATTGCATTATTATGTTTATATACATATGAACTGGTAATGTTTATCTTGTTTAATACTAGGATTCTTGCGGTATATTGCTATTTATATCTTTGCCTCAAATATACATGTATTAGTATAAACATATAAGTAAAAAATATTTTTTTAGAGACTTGATAAATGAACTCTTTTGACATAGCTCCTTTAAAAATAAATATGGAAGAATCTCATGTTAGATATCAAACTTTGTCTGAGAGAACTCAACAGTGAGTAATTATTTAGCTTTATAATATGAAATTAATTACTTCTACTTGTATTAAGACGTATGTTAATCTACTTGTGTTAACATATTCCAAAAATTTAATTGAAGCAAAGTCAGAATGAAGCATTTCTACATTAATATTTTAACAAAAGTATTTGTTAAAATTATATGATTGCTTTATTTTTAAAGTTTTTCACTTTGTAATTTTTTGATATTTTCAGCTCACCAAAACTTAGATTTCCTGCTGTTAAAGAAGTACTGTGGTATGTTTACATGTTTATCAATTAACATATCTAGTATAGGTTCATATATACTATGCATAATTAATACATATATACATACATATATACATACATGCATACATACATACATACATACATACATACATACATACATACATACATACATACATACATACATACATACATACATACATACATACATACATACATACATACATACATGCATACATACATACATACATACATACATACATACATACATACATACATACATACATACATACAATAAAAAAGTTTTAAAATCTTTGTAATGTGAATAATTAATAATCATTTATCATCATGATTGCATTTTTCAATGCTAGAACCCTTTTAGGCATGGTAGAAATTAATTCACAAATATCATCTTGAGGAATTTCTTGATATGTTTCATTCAATTTTTAAATATTCTGAAATAATGAGGGTTTTTTTAATTCTTTTTGTGAAGTTTTCATTCTAATACGACCTCATGATGTGCAATAGGGTTCATATCAGGTAACTTTGTCACACAACCTTCCACTATTTGAGATTAATACAAATCATGACTCATCAGAGAATATGGTCGAGTTCCAAAGTTCCATAGGCCTCTCCACTTGATATTGGCTGGATGAAGAAGTAGCTTCTTTCTTGCAGCTCTTTCATAGTAGCCAAGCTTATATAGATACCTAACAGCTGTTCTGGGACTGACTCCAGTTTGTGTTCCTATGTCTAAGGTCTTGCAATATGCATCATCTTCAACATTTCTCTTAATAAGAGGCAAAGTTCTGTCAGAAGGTCCAAGAAGACTTGAGTGTGTTGATGTGCATTCCTTCCTCTTCTTAGTAAATTGCACAATCAATCTATTAAAAGTAGAAGTTGGGATTGAGGGTTTTTCTGATATTTTTCACTGATTAAGTCCACCTTCATGTTGAGCAACAGTATGGCCTTGTTGAAATGCAGTTATGTACAATACTCCTTTGGACCTTGGCATGCTTAATCAATTAGATATACAATCTGAAACAAAATCTTGATAAATGTATCTTTTTAATAAAGGTTTATTCACATCATAAAATATATTTTATCATAATGTCATATTCAATTTTGTTGTGTGTGTGTGTATGTGTGTGTGTGTGTGTGTGTGTGTGTGTGTGTGTGTGTGTGTGTGTGTGTGTGTGTGTGTGTGTGTGTGTGTGTGTGTGTGTGTGTGTGTGTGTGTGTGTGTGTGTGTCTGAACTATGAAAGTGTTATCTCCTATCAACTCCAGGCTCAATGTTCAGCTAAAGGGCAAAACTGCTCTCTGTCTTGAATAAGAACTTATGTAAAACTATTGCTTTATCAAACTGAGAAATATTCCAAAAATTTAATAAAAGAATTGATTCCTAGGACTTTTTCTTTAAAATATGCTGTTAAATATCCCTTAAACTTACATCCTTTTTATAGTTGCATTAAATACTTTAACTTTGGTTTTATCTATGTATGTGATATTAATTATCCCTTTTGAAAGATTTGAAGATATTTATGAAAAGTTGTTACATATTTAAAATTGAGATTATTTATTCAAAACTTTGTGCATCTAGCAACAACAAAAAAACTTTATAAATGTAACCTTTTTTTTCTTCATTTGAAAAAAGTTACATTTATAAAATTTGGTTACTAATTCAACTTGCTAAACTTTTCAATTTAATTTCTATATTTTCTTGAGTTTTGGCTCTTACTTCTCCTGTAAACTAATTTCTTTTTCTGTTTTTATTGCTTTTTTGTTTGAAGTAAATATAAACTTTTATTCATATATTTAACATTTTTTTGTCACTTGAAAGTGACAAATAATGTTAATTAAACTTTTAGGAATAGTATCAGTTGACTAGTTTATTTTGAATTAAAAGTTTTTACAAACTTTTAATTCAAATTAAACTAGTCTCATCCAGATGGAATTGAATTATGCATATGCATTATTATGTACATGTATTATTATGTATGTGTGTTATATATGTTTGTTGTTGTGTATGCATAAATAATAAAATGTGAACGACTTTATTTCTTTTTTTTTTATTACTTTCTAGGAATCGCACACCTTTGAGTAATCCGGCATCAATAAATTTCTCTGGACCATTGGAGTACTTATTTACCACTTCAAATTTAAACATACATATTATTTAACGAGAGATGTTTATTTTAGCCAAGTTTTTAACTTAAGTTAACTCTTAAGATAACTTTCTTTGCAATTAATGTCATTTCTATTCTAATGACTACATGAAGAAAAAAAAGATTATTTAAGTATCAATAAAATCTTGAATCAATCATCTCTTCTTTATCAGTTTTCTTTTTCTATTACAATTTTTTTGTTAAGCAATTTTTTCTCCTGCTCCTTTACTACCCCAACCATATACATCCTCTTTTTAAACTTAAATGGTATCAATAAAATAGTACTCAGATTTCTGGATCTATGAGATCAGGAAAACACACAAAAAAATTAGGGGCTTTTGACTGGATTGCTATGACTCAGTCTTTCTTTATGTCTACTCTTGTCTCATCAGTTCCTCATTGTCTACTGCAAACCTATCTTAAGAAACCATGGGGCTTTCAAATTAAGTCTGCAAATTAAGCTTAAAACTCGGCTCAGTTCCATAGAGTAAATACCTATGATCTAGCAGTCTGTTAAATGAATGTTTAACAGCTGACAAGGTTATTAGGTATCTACTTTAGGGAACTATTAAGATGCTTTGACTCCATTCTAGCTAAATCTTTTTATCAAAATTCAGGATTTAACTTTTCATGAAAAAATCCTTTATCTTTAAGATTACATTATTTCAAATTATTTGGAATTTTTAAAAGTTTTTTTTGAAAAAAAGGCTACTACCTACAAAAGGGTTTAAAACTCAACTTTGATGATATTTTTTATATTGCAGTATAGCAAGTAATATACTAAGTTAGAAATATAAAATATTTCATTAAATAAAAAAAATATCATAAATTTATAAAAAGTTAAGAAATTGCAAAATTTAGAATAAACAAAAAATCTTTAAAATTCAAGTTTTTACTGAAAATATTAAATACATTAAATCTCTTAGTTTTGGAACAAATGTAGTGATTAGAATACAAATGACATTGATTGCAAATAAAGTTATCTTAGCATCATTTTTGGCTAATATACTTATGTTAGTTAACAAAGCTTCAAACTTTAGGAATTTTTCTTTTCTTTATAGAAAATGGAGTTTTATCATTGACCAAAGAACTCTTAAGCTTGCTTATAAACAGTTGCAGTTACATGGAAATAACTTTATGGGATTCTTTATCGGGGATGTAATGTCTCAAAATAATGGTAAGATTTTAAAGTGGTTTATTAAATGTGTTTAGAATGCAACTAAATCAATTGGTCTTGATCATTTTAAATTGTTTTTATGAGAGAACTCTGGGTAATTTTGATACATTTTAATTCTAATCAGATTAAAAAGTTCTCAACTTATTCAGTTTTGTTGGTCACTCTGCATTTTATTCGCCTTCATTATTTTAGAGAATTATTACCAGAGTGAATTATACTGAAACTTTTGTTCATTTATTCAATTTCCTTAAAAAGGCAATGCTGCTGCATTATGGGGTGACATTAATTCATGCATAGTTGTAATTAATTGATAATGTCAAATCAGCATGTATGACATAAATGCCATCACAAAGTTATAAGTAGCACAACTTCTATCCACTATATACATATGCCAAGCAAAATAAGCATAAAAAATATTTTTGAATATCTAAGTAAATTAGCCATATATTTCCACAAGTATTTTTGTTATAATGTAAGAACAGGTTTTGCCAAAATGTTGAAGGTTGCAGAATATGTACCTAGTGTTCCATCCAATATCAATTAAGGTATTGTTTATTTGCTGTCTATTCATTTATCATAGATATGCCATAAAATAGGAAGCATTGACATGAGTTTACTCCTCATACTTACAGCTTCAAATGGCTTGAAGCTGTAAATAAAACAGCCATTGCTAATTGCTATCAAATGAGTTAACTAAATAAACAGCCATTAAACAGTTGATTTTATGGTTCACTTAATCTGTGCAACAATGTTTATGGTGGACAGGGTGAGATATGGGTAAGGATATGGGTGAGAATTTCTTCTATGAAGATGTAAGATGTCATATTATGGTATATTGTCTAGTAATTTATGAACACTGAAAAATTTTAATTTTTAGACATATGATACTATTCCTTTCAATTTTACATTTATTTTATTTAGTTTACTTTTACATTAATGCTTTCTTTAGTTTTACTAAAATAAGTTTAAAGTATTGTTAAGTTAAATTGTAATTATTCCTGGAGCTGTTAAGTTGCCATAAAGTATGCTTTAAGTATGGTAAGTATGCTTTAAGTATGGTAAAGTATGCTTTAAGCCTCTGTAAACACCATTCTAACATAGTCTCCACCATACTCACTGATTTCCTTATCGCATAAGTAATTAATAGCCTATTACAAACATTCTTTAATTTCATTCATACAAACATTAGTTAAGTTTAAATTCATTGTATTTTGTAATGGAAATATGTTTACATACTTTGTTGTAGTGTTTGAATTTTTATTTTATGTACTTTTTATTATTAAAAGTAATGTCAAATTTACCCTGTATTACATTTGTAAATATTTTGTTGGAAATGATGTTGTTTTTTTTTAAATCATTTTATAATGTTCTTAAGTTTAAAGCTTAAGATCTAATTAGCTGTTTTATTTGATGTTGCATTGTAACCTTTTTCTTTTTGTCTTTGAAGGTCCTCTGTTAATTCATGTTGATCGATTTGATCCTGGAAGAGATGGTCAAATAACTATTGGTATGCTTAATAATATAACTTTCAAATGGTTTTATAATATAATTCTTTAAATTTTTCTAAATTTAATTCAGGAAACAAATTCATCTATGGTGTTTGTTTTTTATGGATTCTAAACACAGATTATAATTTTTCTTTTAATTGAAATATAAACTTGGATTATTTCTTGAGAAACCAGTATCAACACAGTATTTTTAAGGTTGTGTTTTTTAGTCAAATGTCAAATTTTTAAAAGAAATCTGTTAAAATTTAGGCACTAGGTTTTTTCTGAAATATATGGTGAGTTAGATTTTTGAAAATTTAGATTTTGCTTTTATATTTTTACAAAAACACTTGTTTTGAAATCTTATTCAAATTAAATAAATTTAATTAAAAAATCTGTCATCTAAAGTTTGTAATAAAACACTACACAAAAACTTTTAAGACTTTTAGCAATTGGCTTTATTCTTAAAGTTTGATGGAATCTTAGATCAATAGTGCAAAACTTAGGTTAAAGTTATATTCCTTTCTTATTTATATGAAGTTTTTCTTTACTTTACATTTTTTTTCTCCAGCTTGTTAAACAGTATTTAAAGCCCAATCATTATTAATTATCCCTTACCAATATTGTTCTTGTTTGGTCTGCACTCAGAATGTTTCTCACATTGTATTATTTGCCATTGTTTCATTCATTTCTTATTCATTTTAGATCTACTTACTAAAGGTATTTTTACTCTATTTATAGTTAATTTTTTTGTTTTTAACTTAATTTGAAGCTAAAATTGGAAAAAAATTTTTCTTTAGAAGCTACTTCTAAAAATGTTCGAATACCAACTTCAATATTGCCAGGAAATTTATGTATTCCTGTGAACGTAAGAGTTTTTGCTGGTTTTACTTATACATAAGTTTAAATATATATTGCTGATGTTTAAGTATTCATATTTCTATTTTAATTCATTTTTTGTAACACTTCTTAGTTGTGTCACAGATTAGCATATAAAGACCAGGAGACAACTGAAACGCATTCTGTGGAAGATGTTGAAAAGTCAATTTTAGTAAGATAGATGTGTTTGATTTATATTGGCTCAGCAGTATAAGCTCTTATTCTTTCTTTTTAAAAAACTGTTTGCCTAACTTAACAGTCTACACCATATTTCCAATTATTCTCTGTTTAGTCTATTAAAAGTTGGTTTTCTCGTAAAGAGAAACTGGATGTTTCTAATTTAATTTCAATAAAAATGAAGTGCTGTTTTCATGCTGAAGAAAATGACATTATAGCATTTATTTCTTGTAAGTAGGTTTTTGCTTCTATCCATCATAATTAGTTTAGCACTAAAAACTTACACTTGTTTTAAATATAATCATGGCATTTATTTTCATTTGAAGGGTTAAAGCATTACCTTTCTACTTTTGCTTTAATTTTACTAATTTTGCTTCAATTTTGCTTTAAAATGAGAAGCACTTTAAACAACTGGTTTCATTATTTAATATCTCTACAAAACTCTACTAAATTTAGGAAAATATGTAATTTATGTATATAAACATAATTAGTAAAGGATTGCTGGTTTAGTCTTAAAAACGGATTTAGTTATACTTGCATCTACAGTGTAATCATTGTTTGTAGTCAGCTTTTGTCAATCAATATTTAGTTGGAAGAATGTATCATTCATAATTCTTTTAGGTAGTTGTATAACAAGCGCTGATGTTTTCTCAGTTCAATCTATAAATTCAATACCTATTATACAAACTGCATTGGCTCGCAACTTATGTGGAACTTTGGGTGATAAATACTTGCGTGTGCAAACAGGGTGAGAGTTCCACTATATCAGTATTTGTTGTATGATGATAAAGCAAACTTTTAAATGGGAATTTTAAGATGGTTTTGAGTTTTGTAGTAATCAGAATAATTAGTTTATTTTCTAATTAATTTGAATTAGTTAAGTAATAAGAATTAGAATTCATAACTAGAAATAGAATATAACAGCATTTTATTAATTTCCTGAAATTGTTACTGCTCGAACTTAATAAGCTATGCTCACTAGGATGCTTCTGTTGTCTTTCTTAAGATTAATGATAGCTTCAATCATCAAGAGCTTACTGTTCCATCTAGTTGCATTTGCTGTACAAATTTTATGTCCTACATCTCTTTTCATTAATTTTTTTAATTTGCACAGTTTATGCATACTTAGAACCAATATATTGCATTTAGCATAAAAAGTTTTAAGTTGATCTTTTCCCTTCTTCAAGCCATCATTGACCACTAGTGTAGGGTATGTGCTGCTCAACTGTAAATTTTTGGGAACTTAATCACAATTACTTCCTTTACTTGTTTCCAATTAACTTAATTTTTCTCCAATAGTTCCGTTTTCAATAGTTTTGTTTTATGGTGCCTTAATCATAATTGACTAATTCATTTTTAAAAAATTTTAATGTTTACTGCATTGTCTGTGACCATTACATCTAGCTATATTGCTACCACTTCAAACTCAATTACCAAAGTTCTTTATATTGCCACTATATTGTCTACAGTGTGCAATCCAATACACTTTTGAAATTATCCTTGTTTGCAAAAGTGACCAAGTTATAAAGGACATGCACATTCCAAAATATCCATGCATCTTGCAACTGGACTAAATATCCACTGGATATACATTTGTAAGCAAAAAAAAAAAGGCTTCACAGGAAAAACAGCTGAGTCCAGACTCCGTATTAATTTTTCAGAAAATCAACTCAAGTTTTAACTATTCTTAGTTACTAGTTGGTCCAGGATTTGGAAAAAAGATAATGTCAAAAAACTAGATGCTGTAACTGGCTGTATCTTGAATTATTTTAGGATAATTTGGAATGGCATCCTTCACTTCTAGCTTTAGTTTTCTATAAAATTTCTCAACTTGAGTTAAATTCTTTTTGTCAATTCTGTCACTAGAGTATTTTTTGAAGTCACGGGCATGTTTCTGTCATTATTTCTACCTTTATCTGAATGAATTTGTTTTTATTTTGCTTCTTATAGTTGTCTTAGGCTATTTCTCTTCAGAGTTTTGAGAAAAAGCCTTAAAAAACTGGAATGCAGCCACTTTTACTATTTGAATCTCAAAAGTCTCTGTCCACTAACATTACATTTACACACCAACATTACAAAGCTGAGCTTTTCTCTTATACTGTTTGGAGATTAAAAGTATTCCATTCACTGGATCTATATTATTGCAGCCAGTAAGTTGCAGCCAAGTTTTTATATTGCTATTTTTTTTTACTTTGTTGAATTTCAAAGTTGAAACCTCAGTAAGCACTGCTAGTGAAAAAAAATTATTATTAGAAAAATGAAATGTTAAGATTATGTCCATTTAATTTTACACAGCAGGCAAATTAGTGAAAAAATTTTTTGATTTTTTTAAATAAAATAAATGTTTATTTATAAACTATTAAACAGTTGTGATATAAATGATCATAATGCTTATCAACAAAAGTTGTTTGAATTCAATGTCCCAGATCCTATGCATTTTCATAAACAAGTATAAAAGGGATGTAACAATATGAAAGATATTATGTTAGTTAATTGCACAAGAGTCCATCTTCTTGGTTTTTTTGTCTCTTAACTTATCAAAAAAAACTTTAACCTTTCAACTCCTAACTTTGTTTGAGACTCTCCCATTCTTGATATGTAAGGCATATTTGAAAAAGCATTAAATGAGGCAGGGATGGGGAGGAGGGGGGTTATGATTTCAATTTTTTTTTAAAACCTCTTGACTTATTAAAGGTTATGACCATGTAAACTTGCATGTTCATAACTTTTAAACCAAGATTGTATAAATTAATAAAATTTGAAATTCAACTGTCTATGAATTTTGATCTCGTACAAATTTAGGGATTGTTTTATTCCAAAGCTCCAATCTTTGTGATTTTGTGCAAAACATCATTTTTGACACAAGTATTAATGCTAAAAAACTAACAGTTTTCAATTGCCTGAAAGTTACCTCAAAAACAAAAAAATTCTGAGTACACTCCTGAATCATGTAATCAGATGATGGATGTATAATCAATGCATATTTTAATATATTTTCATATAATGCATAATAACTTTAAATAATCATAACATTTTTTTTATTACTATCTTTATGTCTAATATATGGTAAAAACTGTTTTTTTAGCAATGGTTTAAAGTTTATGTCAGTTAAATATAAAATAACTTTGTTTTATTTCAACAGAACATATTTTAAAAATTACAAACGCAATGTAAAAGTGGCAAATGAAATTTGATGCCACTTGAGTTTGTTTACAATTGCATTTAATTTTTTTGCCACATTTTTTGCAGTATGCACATAATTTTCAACTTTTGGTAAACTTTTTTTAAAATGTCAGTCAATATGCTTTCAACCTACAGCAATGATAATATTACCTGCTTTTTGCTAACAAGATGTAATTTATAAATCCACCACTTCATCAATTGTTATAAGCCGCTAAAATTAAAGTTAAAACTGTAAAACCTATAACTAAGGTTAAAGTTTCTTTTAGCATAAATTATTTAAACATTAATTTCATATTTGATTAATTCCATACATTTCTAATAGCATATCTAATTAGAAATTTCTGATTAGAATCAGGAAGAAATGCTAATTAATTAGAACTATAATTGGCTTCCTGTAAAAGTTATTTAGTTGGAATTAGAGTCAGTAGATTTTCTAATTAATTAGCTAATTAATTACATGTCTTGTTAACTACGTCCTATCACTTGAACTTGGATATGAAATATTTTAAATACTATTTTCCACACAGTAATTGATTATATTACACAGTAATAGATTATTTTGTTACAAGGTATGATCTGGTTATATCTTGTAACATAATAATATATTACTTTGTAGAACAATAAATTATTACAGTGTAGAAGACTAGTAATAGTACAAAACTTGGTTTCTGATTCTTTTACTATTAAAATTAGTAAAAATTCGTTTCTTTGGTCCTAGGTTTATAACAATGGATCAAACACGCAAATTATTACTCTTGGTAGAAACTGATCCAAAGGGTTACTCTCTACCCTTAGTGGGAGTGTAAGTTTCTAGATATACTTTTCTTGATTTTGTTGCATTTTATAATTTTCATCTATTCTATATGTATGTTTAGTTAAATATAAAAAACTTTGCCTGTTTTTTGAGATATTTTTTACATATTTTTTTCTTTCTTAGTTGGTTAAGTGGGGTGACTAATTTTACAGATCATATGGTACTGGCTTCTCTTTTGAGATTTATTTACAGTAAAGAAATAGTTGAAAGGCAAGTTGACTATTTGGTATTGTTTCAAAAAAAAAAATAGTAAATCTTTAAAGAGTGAAACAGTTATCAAAATGATTAGATCTTTAATTTTGAAAAATGTTTTTTTATTTTGTATTTAGAGTTAATGCTCCTAAATGTAGCTATCTTTTGGTTTTGTTTGCATCTCATTCTGTCGAACCCCAATTTTTTGAATTTTCGCAGGTAATAGTTTACTTTTTTTGTTTTTTAATGTTCTTTCTTAGAAGTTTAAATATTTATTTAAACTTTTGTAAATTACTACAAGTCTAGCAAATCCAATAAAATGAAATGCTAGTTTACTATTTTCATTGAGCATCTCTTTCAGTCAGACATTTTTTCTATTTTACTTTGAGTTTTTATTGAGTAAATTTATTTCATATCTTAAATCTCATTTTAGAGATGATAAAATAACAATTGAATTTCTTAGCTTGCTTTATGTTTATTGTTTAAAAAAACTTTTTTTAAAAATATTCAGGAAAGCAATGGCAATGGGTTTCAATTGATGAATTTTTGTGAAGGAGTTCAAATTGAGGTTTTGTTAGATTAATATTTGACAAAAAGCCTTTGTTTTTGGCATATATTTAACATATTATTGCTAATTAAGTTTTTAATATAAAAATGTTTCTTAAAAATATTTCTGATGATTATTGTGCAAAATAAAATGATTATTGTTCAACTTGCATTTATTGATTTACTTTACAGTTAATATTTTCTTTTTCAATCATCTGAATTATAGTTAAAAATTAAAAATTGTTTATAAAGGTACATGAACATACAGCAGATAGTGAATTTCAGTTTGATTTAAAATCATCTAAGAGTGGTTTAGATGTACAGAACCTCTTAAAAGCTCTTTCAAACTTCAATTCTGTTATCACAGAAGAGAGGTAACCAAAGTAGTTAGCAATTAGTTTAATTTTTCAACAATCTTTTGCATTTTTTTTTATATTTTCACAAATGAATCAGTTTTATTGTTGTGTTATTATTTTTAGTGTTGTTAGCAAGTTACATCAAAGCAATCCATTAGATGATTCTCTTCCATTTTTATCTCCAGTTCCTCATACTTTACAGGTAATCTGATAAATAATGTGATGTCACAATGTACGACTTGAAATACATATTGCACTTTGTTTTGCTAATGTGTTTTCATAATTTTTTTTTTTAAATTTCTAAACAACAGTTCTAAAATAAAGAAAACTTAACACATCTTGGGTGCTTAACAAGGTTCTGGGTGTTGGCATCAATCCATCATAAATTTTAAAAAACTATCATTCATTGTAGGTTATAATGTATAAGATAATCTAAATTATAGTCAAGATATTGTTTTGTTAGATTAAATTTTGCTGTGATTTTCAATCAACATCTCAACTTTTTTAAGCTAACATCAAAATTGTTTTAGAGTGCATTTTAAAGTGATCAAACTTCTATGTTTGTAAATTTTATTTTGCAGATTCTTGATATTTTTAAAAAATGATATACAATTTAAACTTAAAGTACAATAATTTAATGTTTTAACGTTCTTATTATTTGTTGTTTGCAATATTTAAAGAAATATTTGTTCAAATGTTTATGTTAAGATTAACCCAAAAATGGGAAAGGGATTTCTATGTGAAAAAGTTGTGGAACTGTATAAGATAATGTGTTATATTTGTTATGTATATTTATGTAATTGATTGATGGGTGGCTGTTTAAGAATGTGGTTATTCAGGTGAATATTTTACTTAAATGAAGATCAAAATCTTAAATAAAGATTCAATGATTAAATAATAAAAAAAAGAGTTCAAACATTTATTAGAAAACAAATTTTATTACAATTGGTTTGATTTTCTTTATAGATTCAACGTTCAATTACTCCATCAGTTCCAGATCTCTCTCTTTGTGATTCATCACTTATTGAAGATCAAAAAAAAGACACTTTGGATATTCATATAACAACTTCAGAAAATCAATCCACAGGCAATAAAAGTTTAATTGACAAAAAGACAAGCGTTTTGCCTCGACAGACAAAAGCCAGCTTAGCTCGCATTAATATGAGTAAGCATCCAAAAATAGATGATAAAATGCTTTGCGATAAAAAACTTAATCTTGCTATAAAGTTTAAGAACAAGGAAACAAAAAAAAATGAAACCAAAGATTTTAATGAACAAAAGTACAAAAATGTTGAAGTTGATTTCACAGCATTGCTATCAGAATATGAAAGTTCTGTTAAGCTGCCAGTGCTTTTTCACCCATTGAACAACACACCATACACAGGAAAAGTCATTGAATATACTTCAAAGAACTATGTAAATCTAGCTGATGATAAAAGTTTTATATTTGATGATAAAAATAAAAGTTTTACTGAACCAAATATTTTGATAAATAATAATGGTGATAGTGAAATGGATTGTATTTCTGTTAACAATCTTAGTTCAGATAAAAGAAATTACAAAGATGCTAAAATGCAAGTCAATATAGCTCCAAGCATCTCTGAAAAGTATTTCTCTCCATCTGATAATAAAAAAGATCTCATCAATAATCATCATGATGGTTTTAAGCAAAAGGACACAGACAATGGCTTACTACTAGAGTTGATTATTGCACAACAAAAGCAGTTGGCTGATTTGCAGTCACAGGTAAGTCTTTTTAACATTCTTAGAAGGTTTTAGATGCACAAGTTGAAATATTTAGTTAAATACTTAATTAGAAAAATACGGGAGTCAGAAACTTTTGGGCCACCTTTAACACACTACCAAAGTATTCAAAAAACACAGATATTAATGCTTACATTAAAACTTAATGTTTTAATGTTGTAGAATCCACATAAATATTCTACTAAGTATTTTATAACTAATTGTTTTTATGGAGCTTTTGTAAGAGCAAGAAGTTGTGTAAAAACTTTTAGATAGATAAATATTTTTTAGTTGAATTTCTTCTTGAACCATGAAAAATCACAAGAAACTGCAAAAAAAAATTTTGATGCTGAAGATACAATAAAAGCAGTCCAATTGAAACAGCAGGAACAGTTGGATAAAATACAAAAAAAGGTAACAGTTTTTTTTTAATTTAAGTGTTTTTTAAAAATGAAAACAAACAAAAAAATAGAATAGAATTAAACCTACCATAAAAACATCTTCTTCTTACTTTCAGTTGCAGCTGTTTTTAGAAACTACTCCCTTAAAATCTGCTAGTGCTATTGAAAATATTGGTGTCCAATGCAACATGGCATCGCCTGAAAAAATATCAACTGCAACAAATACCGGAAACAGTTTGATTTTTGACCACACACCCAGTGTTAGTGATAAAAAAAAGAGTATTTGCCAATCTTGTCACCATTGCACAAGGTATAAATGTTGTTTTGGATTATTTTTGATTTTGCAACAGTGAGGTATAATAAAGTTATTTGAAGTTATTGAGTTCTATCAAGTTATGTTTATTCATTCTTTCCAGCAGAAAACAAAAGTTGAGAAATCAAAATACATTAAATGGTAAGAGTAATTCATCGCTGAACAATGATTCTGTATTTTTATCGCCTGATCTGTCTGAACTTAAAAAAGATGATATAAAAGTATCTTTAAATGGTACTAATACTTCTGCTGAGACACTTGCATCTTCATTGCATGCTGTTGACCTTCCTGTTTTTGATGATGGACAAGGCAGCTGTATTACCCCAAATATACAAAATAATGATGAGTGGAATCGAAGTCCAATGCTAGGTGAGTTTAATATGATTTTTCTTTATTGAATAAATAGGTGCGACTTCACGATTTTCAAGAAACTAAAAAAAATTTTATCTCAGTTTAAAGCTTGATTTTGATCAAATTTACAAGGTGAAAGTGCAAGTATGTTAATTGAAGAGCAAGAGAAAGTAAATGCTGCAAAAAAACAAGCGACCGATGAAAGTAAAAAAGAAAGGGAATCTTACAATCATCACTTCTACTCTCAAATGATGGTAATATAATTTTTTGGTGTGTATCTTCGTGTGATCTTCGGTGTTTACATGATTCATTGATTATATTTTTTCTGTATCCGTGTGTATGATTTTGTCATCGTCTTTTTGCAGTATGTGTATTTGGCTGTGTTCTTAATAGGGATTTTTCACAATCATGTTTTTTTCTAGGATCAAGTTCAACAAATGATGAGCGCTCAAAACATTTCAGTATCGACAAGTAATTCATCATCTGACGACACCCCCAAGAAATCTAAACAGAATAAAGTAATCTCATGCGCAGCATCTTCGAGAGTTGACATGGTGAAACTAGCTACAGAAACTCAGTTAAGCAAGATCATTAATCAACCGTGAGTTTTAATATTTGATTCGATTTAGGAAAAACAAAATGCGTAAAAAAAATTTTTTTAATATATTTAGGGGTATTAGAAAATCACAAAAATACAGGATCTGTATTTTGTTGGCTTTTTAGCAGTTTTCCTGCTTAAATCTTAAATTAAGCTTACCAACAAAGCTGTAAAAAACACGGCAGTTGGCAATTTAAACTATAATATTGCTTATTCTACCTATGCATTTGTTGGTTTTAAAATTCTCAAGAGTTTGCACTTTAAACCATATTTAAGAGTATTCATAAGAATAACATTCAAACCCATAAAAGCGAAAAATAATGTTTATCTAAAACGTTTTAGATATGAATTCCGACTGCGATCTTTATCAACTGGTGTAGTGCACAATCATCCAAAAATTAACTATTTGTCTATGTCCGTTGATGAAACAATTAACGAGTATTCACAAACTGATATTGATGTTATAGCAGCAAAGTACTTCCCTGTTACTGACTTACGAACCGAATTGCGTAACAAAACAGTGACATTTGAAGGCGTTGTTGAAAGTAACACAACTAGTGTAAATTTCTCTTGCAATATGAGTATAGCTTCGAAAAAGTATCTCCAGAAATATCAGCTCAACGAAGAAGAGAATATCGGTTTGCTGAATAGACCTTTAAACAAACCTTTGATCGATACAAACGAAACAGTTCATAAGGAATTAAAGAAATCTTACTGCGCAGGAAAAGAAAACATATTAGATATGAAAAAAATTAGAAATCTTCCTAAATTATTATGATAAATTTTATTTTTTGATTATTTGCATATAAGTAAATAGTAATTTATAAAATGTAGAAAAAAAGATGTTATGATAGTAAATAGTCAATTTAAACTAAAAAATGAAAAAAGAGTGACCAAGAATAAATAGGGTTTTTTAAATATTCTTAGACCACGTGTTCGTGTAGTTACAAATTAATAACAAAGTAATCTTAGAAGATCATTGATGTGAGATTAAGTTGTTAACGTTTTCACTGCAAAGTATCATTAAATTATATTGCTGCACATACAAGTATTTAAGTTTTTTTTAGATAATAAAACGTGGCTGTTTTTATTTTTTTACCTCTGTTATTTTATTTTTATTTTTACATTTACATTCTACAGAAAAATACAAAGGAAATTTGTTGCTCGTTTTTGTGGTATGCTTAAGTGGTTTAGTATAATTCACCTTCCTTTTTTTTCAAATTTGTTATAAAATTTAGCAAGTTTAATGTGAATGTATCTTTTGAAAACAAAAGTTATGAAGTTGACGTCTAGGAAAAGACATTTCGGAAGAGTTAGGCTGCATAGCATTTACCAAGGAATTTAATGGATTATATGTGAATCACTTAACTCTTGACATTCCATTTCCCCTCACAGAAACCAAAAGCTTGCAAAGGGAGTCTCTAAATACTTCATCTTCATCTCAATGAGTGTTTCAAAATATATTCTAAATATTTTCTTTGAGCATAGATAAGCTGTTACTATTTAGTAAAAGCGATTAAAATTCTCATTCCTCTATCGAAAGTCTTGCTACAGTTAGTTCCTAACAAATTTTTGTCTTGTTAACCCTTTCATGCGCTGGGTTGTTTTATAACAACAAATTAAACTAACCTTCCCCAATTCAAATAGTGCATCCTAACCGATTGAAAACAATATCATTTTGCAAAGGAAAGTTGAAAAGGGCTGTAGAAAAAGTCTGCTTTAAAATTTCAGAGTACCACTGATATTTTGTAGATGATTTTTTATGGGTGAAGTCGGTACTCGAAGAAGACAATGAATACTACTAATTTAAAGGATTTACAATTCTGATCTTGTGAAAAAAAAAATTAATGTTAGTTTAACATAGTACTGTTCTTACTACTCATTTATATTTTTGTTTATTTATACCTTTTTGATCTAATAAATAAAATTAATTTGTTGCACAACAACACTTCGCTTCAACGGTATAAAATCCCGTCCATTAATATAATTGTTTTATGCAATAAGATTTTTTAATTAAAATATTTTTTTCTTATCATTTAATTGTTAAAACAAGTTTAAAGATTAAAATATTGTTATTGTTATTATCATTTATAACATCATTATTCTTATTTTTATTTTTTAGTAAATATAATATACTGTGAATGTGATTATAAACGCTACATATGGTTATATTGAGTACAACGCTATATTATTTACTGGGTGTGCTTAGTTGATGTTTATATGCACACATAAATATATATTATGTATGTGTGTGTTTGAGTGTGTGTAATTTGATGCAACTTATTTACATTCAGAACTTAAAGTAAAATAAACAATGGGACAGGTAAAAAATTTTTATTCTTCTAAACACACACAAAAAGTTATAACAAAGTTAGTTTCTAAATAAACTTTAGTCATAGATTTAGACGATAGTGATGTTGATAGCGATGATAATAGTGATCTCGACGATACAAATATAGAAAAAGATTTGTGCATCTACAGTGATTTTACTTGAAGATATAAGATATAAGATTTATATATATATATATATATATATATATATATATATATCTATATATATATATATATATATATATATATATATATATATATATATATATATATATATATATATATATATATAAAGATATAAGATTTGATATGTGTAGCCATTTCCCAGTATTTCAAGAGAAACAAAGTCGTTGTAGGCAGTATGAAAATGGTTTTACTTTTATTCAATGCATGAAATGCAAGATATTCTTGTGTCTTTTAAAAGCAAGAAATTGTTTTAATGAGTTTCATGAAGTCAACCAATAGTTGTTAATGTTTTAATCCACTACCAGTTATTTTTTGTTGCTTGTCAGCATCCCTATTTGACTGTTGTTAACATCCCTCTTTAACTGTTTAGTTATTTTAATTTTATTACTGTTTTAACAAATGTAGTGTAGAATTAATATTGCTAAAACTCAAAACTGTTTATTTATTAAAAATACCCATTGGCGGGCAGTGTTGTTCTATAACAATAAATTCAAATGATATCGTCACATCATTTTTTCCCAATTTTTTTTTTTTTTTTTGTATGTTATATTGGCATAAATGAGGTTCAAAAAAACAAAGTTTGGATTTTTTTTAGTTATGGGACAATATTTGGAGCATGAAAGGGTTAAAATAACGCAAAAAATAAATTTTATCTTCCCATTTTTAGAATAATCATCAAGATATAAATGAAATTAGATATTAATAACTAAAATATTATTATCAGTTTGCTTCATCCTCGGTAGTATAGTGGTAAGTATCCCCGCCTGTCACGCGGGAGACCGGGGTTCGATTCCCCGCCGGGGAGAATACGTTTTTCTTTTAGTCAGGGAAAAAAGTACCCACATTAAAATTTAGCAATATCTTTTCCTATTAGTCAGGCACCTTTTTCCTATAGTCCTTTATACCTTTTTCTTTTAGCCAGGGAAAAAAGTATCCACATTAAAATTTAGCAAAAAAAATGTTGATGTTTACTGTTCTAAAGAATTAAAAATAGAATTTGAAAGTCGCAAACTATCTTTAAAATATATTTTCATATTGTCAGTTTTTCCAAGAAAATTCTAAATAGACTCAATTTATCGAAGAAAAATGCTTTGGGGAATGCTTTTTTAATTAATTAAAGATAGTTTTGATACAAAAATACTTAAATTCTTAAACATAATTCTGTTAAAGGTTATTGATAATATTAAATTAAGAGTAAGGCCACTACTCAAAGACGCAAGAAAAAGCTTTTAAAAAATATTTTTCGCAATGTAAAGTATGTTACTTCGAAGGAAAAAAAAGGTTTTTGTAAAAAGATTTAAAATCTAAAATGAAATGAAGACCAATTGCTTTACGACACTAAAGTTTTAAGGTGGTGAAGGGGGTATTGGTATTTAAGGATGTTTTTATTTTACTGGAATTATGTTCGTGCAAATACGTCAAAAATAAGTCAAATCAACCATCATTCTAACGCAGAGTTACAAGAGAAATACAAATTCGAACAGCATATAGAAACAAAGTGTGGCAAGATGAGGTTCCTGCTCATACAGCTCGCACCACGAAACTACGAATGAAAGAAAATGAAGCAAATTTTATGCCCTAGTGCTAATATCGAATATGTTGTAATAATATAGCCTCATACAAGAACATATCTGATATATGACCAATGTTATAAAACAGTTTACGATTGTTTCACAATCCGATAATAGCTTGTAGGCGCAATAAGTTAATAAAATGTTAAAATTGAAGAATTTTTATAAAATAAGAGTTTGAAAACTAATCAAAATCGAAAATCATTTTTAAAAATACATAATTAGGCCTCAAGCGTCAGATTGTATTACGATCGTAAACTGTTTTATAACATTGGACCATAGTTTTAAAAAAGAGCTAGAAGTCAGAAAAAATTACTTGACAAAATTTACAACAATTTAAGTGAAATTGATGCAAAGGAACGAAAATTTTAAATAAGCATTAGGGTTTGGTTTTTTCGTTACAAACGGATAATAACGAATAAAGTACAAATTATTCTGCGCAATGATTAAAACAAAATTATGCTTTTGAGGTGTCGAAAAATTTTTTCCTAAAATCTAATTTAAAAAATAATTTTTTAAAAAAAATATATTTTTGTAGGCAGCAAGAGCTTCTGTAGCGTATTTGATGAGCGTGTTCGGGTGTTAACGGAAAGTTTGGTGGCTTGATCTGAGATCCTTTTACATCTTTTCCAAAACATTCCCTCCTATTTAGACCCAACTATTGCCTATCACTATTTTGTGGCAAGACATGTTTGTTACTGAATTTTTTTGAGGTAGTATTTTAAAAAGTTAGAAAATTTAGTGGT
>NW_028324386.1:0-36780 GCF_058129835.1 Hydra viridissima | reverse complement strand
AGAGAGATGCAAATGTAGGTATGTTAGAGAGTAAAAGTGCATGAAAAGCCTCGCTACTTTGTTAAAGGTAGTTTTTGAATAGTTTTTCAAAGCAAGTTTAGCGTAGTTTTCCTCTTTTATGTTTAGACTATGTAGCTTGACATCACAGAACACAAAGCTCAAAAAGGCAAGATAAAATATAAGTTAATCGTAAAATATAGATGTAACAAAGTTTAGACTGCATAAAAAACCAACAACATAATAATCTACTAGGCATGTTTAAGTTGAATTAAATAATGTCCTTTGCGCAAATATAGGAAAGTTAGAGTAAAAATCCATAAAAAGCCTCGATACTTTGCTGAAGAAGAAGATGACTATATGCAACTTTTTAAAATTGTGAGCTATCTATATCGATTTAGGTCCTTTTTGAGTACTTTTTCAAAGAAAAGTTAGCGCAGTTTTCCCCTTTTAAGATTAGATTATGAAGCTTGACATAACAAAACACAAAACTAACAAAGGCAAGATAAAATATAAGGTAAACGCAATATAATGTATAGATGAAACTAAAGTTAGGCTGCATAAAACAAACGGGTAACAATACTCTTCTATGTATGTTTACATTGAGTTAAATAAAATCCTTTGCGCAAATATAGGTATGTTAGAGAATAAAAGTGCATAAAAAGCCTCAGTACTTTGCTGTAGAAGAAGTGGATGAGTAGATACAATTTTTTAAATTTGTGTGCTATCTCTATCGAATAAGTTAGTTTTCGAGAGTTTTTTCAAAGCAAAATTAGCGTAGTGTTCCTCTTTTAAATCTAGATTATCTCAAAAATAGATTTCGAATAGTTTTTCAAAGAAAGGTTAGCGCAGCTTTCCTCTTTTAACATTAGCTTATGTAGCTTGACATCACAGAACACAAAAAGATAAAATAAAATATAAGACAAACGTAAAATGAAAAATAGATGTAGCTAAAGTTAGGCTGCATAAAAAACCAACAACATAATAATCTACTAGGCATGTTTAAATTGAATTAAATAAAATCCTTTGCGCAAAAATAGGTATGTTAGAGAGTAAAAGCGCATAAAAAGCCTCGCTACTTTGTTAAAGGTAGTTTTTGAATAGTTTTTCAAAGACAGGTTAGCGTAAATTTCCTCTTTAAAGTTTAGCTTATGTAGCTTGACATCACAAAATATAAAACTCAAAAAGACAAGATAAAATATAAGATAAACGCAAAATAAAATATAGATGAAACTAAAGTTAGGCTGCATACAAAACCAACAACATAATATTCTACTAGTTATGTTTAAATTGAATTAAATAAAATCCTTTACGCAAATATAGGTAAGTTAGAGAGTAAAAGTGCATAAAAAGCTTTACTTTGCTGAAGAAGAAGATGAATAGATGCAACTTTTTAAATTCGTGAGCTATCTCTATCGGTGTAAGGTAGTTTTTGAACAATTTTTCAAAGAAAAGTTAGCCTAGTTTTCTTCTTTTAAGTTTAAATTATGTAGCTTGACATCACAAAATACAAAACTCAAAAAGACAAGATAAAATATAAGATAAACGCAAAATAAAATATAGATGAAACTAAAGTTAGGCTGCATACAAAACCAACAACATAATATTCTACTAGAAAAGTTAGCCTAGTTTCCTTCTTTTAAGTTTAGATTATGTAGCTTGACATCACAAAACACAAAAAGGCAAGATAAAATACAAGGTAAACGTAAAATAAAATAGAAGTCAAACAAAAGTTAGGTTGCATAAATACAAAAACTGCATTGCCAAAAATAGAATTTGTTGTCTAGAAAGACCTTTTAAACTTTGTTTCTTTCGTTTTTTGACTTAGTGAATCGCGATCTGGTTTTTCTTAGGCGCGCTTGTTTCTTAGTTGTTTTTTTTGTAAAGAAACTTTATTCAGACGTTTTTTTTTACGCAACTCCTTTAACATTATTTTTAACAAAGTATTCTTTTATACGTGTTTACATTGAAATAAAACCCTTTGCGTAAATAGAGATAAATTAGAGAGCAAAAGTACATAAAAAGCCTCGCTACTTTGCAGAAGAAGAATTGGATGGCAAGATTCGTGTGCTTTCTCTTTCGTTTAAGGTACTTCTTGAATATTTTTTCAAAGAAAAGTTAGCGTAGTTTTCCCCTTTTAAGTTTAGCTTACGCAGCTTGACATCACAAAACGCAAAAACCAATAAGGCATGATAAAATACAAGATAAACGTAAAATAAAATAGAAGTGAAACAAAAGTTAGACTGCATAAAAACAAAAAAAAAAAAAAAACATAATATACTTCTATGTATGTTTACATTGATCTAAACAAAATCCTTTGTGTAAAGATATGAAAAAATAGAGAGTAAGAGTTCATAAAAAAGCCTCGCTATTTTGCTGAAGAAGAAATGGATGTCTAGATCTTTTAAAATAAGGAACTTTTTGATTTCTTTTTCCGAAAAATGGTTGGAGCAGTTTTCCTTTTTTAAATTTCACTTATGCAGTTTAACATCACAGGAAATATTATTTTGCTTTTTAACAAACTCTTAAAAACATCAGAAGTAATTCTAAATGCAACTCTATTAAAAGTTTTCACAGAATAACAAAACGACTTCTTTTTTTTTTTTTTAAAGATAAAAAAAAGTTTGAACTATCTTTAAATAAGAAATGTGAGAACAGTTTAACAGAACTTCTTGTTTATTATGTCTTTAGCGAAACAGATAAAAATATTTGCAAAAGCATAGATAAAACAAACTACACAAAAGGCCCATCTTTATTGCCAAACTGAACAAACTTATCTAAACTACATAAATGGTTTCACGATATTGCCATATTGAACAAACTTTTCTAAACTACCCTCTTTTTGAATTTTTAGCTTCATGTTTTTAATTTTGTCTTTAATATGGCTTTGGTAGGAGTACTTTTGCAAGACATGAATGAGCTTGTCACTGCTATGATTTGCCAAGATGCCAAGGTAATCTTTGTACGAGCAACTTGAGCTTACATCTGTAAACACGTCTTGCAAGATGTATGCCAACACCAAAGCTGCACATCGTGGAAAACTTCTGGTGTTGAACCATTCGTTGTGGCCAGGGCAAGCATTCAGCTCTTCAACTATTTCATCTAAAATTTTACAAACTCAAGTCATAACACAAAGTGATTAAATCAAATATTCATTTGGTTCTGAAGTAAGACAAGATTTATTCTGTTTTTTTATTTATTTTTTTTTGTTGACCTTATTGTTTGCACTGATAGCAATAACTGGTTTTTGAAAGATTACCTAAATGGCATTGGCTAACTTCTGCTTTGTTTTCCTTTGTTCTTGGCTGAGTTGATCCTGAAATAAAATAAAACCATGTTCATTTTTCTAATTCATAAAAACCATCAACAGTTTCTAAGTGTTAGAGATGATAACAAGCTGTGCATGATTTCTAACGGTGATGTTTCTAACTTCATCATTAGAAATCGGGTAGACACAACTTTCTAAAAGTGCACTTAGCAATGATGGCTAGTTTTTGTTAACAGTTAACCATCTGAAATTGTGCAAGAAGAGGTTTGTGTTTATATATCTTTGTATAAATTAGGTTTTACATTACCGATGAGTTCTTGAGTGAAAGATGGCATTTCCAACTTGATTTTTTTTCTTCTTGGATCTTTTACTTCTAAAACATAATCAGTTTTAGTATCATTCACTTGTATAAACATTTAAGCAATCACAGAATTAGTCCTGCAACAAATACATACACACTTCTGTGTTGTTTTTTTGTTTTGTTTTGTTTTTTTTACAGCTCTAACAATAACAATAGGGCAAGGAGTTGATTTGGGCATTTTCATTTTTTGAAAGCGTGTTGAGATTTGCATAAAAATCAAAAATCAAAAATCAAAAAGAATTTACCTCTGGATGTAGAGGCAAGACTTTGGCTAAATAGGCTACCAACAGATTGAACAGCATAAGGTGAGAGCTGCTTTGCAAGAACAGTACCAGCCTGTTGGACAGGAACAGCTGAAACTGGATCAGATGAAAGAAACAAACTGGGTTTGGCCAATGTTTGCTGAAAAGCAACAAGGCTAGGAGTCAGAGGAACAGAAAAGACCTCTTTTGAAGGACAGAAAGCGACTTGCTGAGAAGGAGAAGCAGAAACAGGTTTGGCAACCACTTGCTCATTAAAGTAAACTGGAGAAAGTTTTGCATGGTGTTCAATAAAATCCGGTTCATCAGGAAATAATGTTAATGCAAGAGGAGAACAAGCTGTGCCAACAGGAACAGCTAGAGTCTGATCTACATCCATACAAACAGCTTGTTCGTTAGGAACTAGTTGTGCAAGAGCAGGGGATAGTTCAAGAACTGGACCAGCGATTGTTTGTTCAGATGGAACAGACGAAACAGGAGTTGAGGTAGGTTCACACAAGAAATCTACGGCATGGTCGTTGCTATCCTCTAAAGGAACATTGTTTTCTACAGCTGGAGAAAACGGAACCACTGTGGTACAGCTGAAAGTAGCAGCACATTCTTCAGAGTCAGAACCGGAGTCTAAATCTTCCTCAAAGATGTCCTCAACCTCATGAAAACCGTACTCCTCTGCATTAGTTTGGAGCCAGTCCATCACATCCTTCTCCTTCTTTGGTGGTCTCTCAGACTTTTCAACAGTCAAAGACTCTATGACTCCGAAGGACTGTCCGATGCCCAGGGCAAAGCGCAACTCCTCTGCAGCGTTCCACTGGGACACATAAAAGCTATCCATTGTGTTCCTGCTGTGCTTCATGTAGAGTGTAGCAAACCGCTCGCGATCTTCTTTGCTGTTGTTGGCAAAGTAAGTGGCTATCGAACCGCGAATGCAAGTGGGAGTAAGACGCTTCATGGGAATGTTTACTTGGCTTTTTCTGAAGCAGGACGTCAGGCAAGAGGAGATAGCAGAGGAACCCATCTGGTAAACAGGCACTCTAGTTGCACCGAGTGTCACACATTCGTCTTTGTTGGGTCTCATCGATGGAAAAAGGGGCCTGTAGCAGTCGCTCAACTCCAAAACAGTCTTGGTGTCTGCAGCCATGTAGTGAGAGTCGTTGACAAGAAGGTCTCTGTATCTCAGCAAATAAATATCGATCAACACTTTCAAGTCGTTCGGCACTAGAATGTTTTTGGCTCCGTACTTGTATGCTGTTTTGTAGCGCTCTTGCACAATGCAATATCCACACTCACTCTTCTCAGCAGCCATGTAGTCTCTAATGTTTAAAAGAGCAATGTTAGATTTTCTTAAACTGTTAATTACAGTGACAGAGAGCAGAAGATGGTTTCGTAGAGACACAGCATTGTCTCTAGTCGGTGTAAGAGACGGCTTTCTAATCGATTCCACTAACTGTCTTACGTATGCAGACTTGCCATATTCGTTCAGCAAACTGACATTGATGATGTTGATGCATTTTTTGCTTTTCACAAGGCTCCTCCTCAAAGAACGAAAGGGCCTCAGCACTTTTTGTAACTCCTCCACCTTGCAGCGCAAACGTCGGATGGCCTCATGAGAAAGTCCGAAATAGACATTCCTGGCTTCACTGAAACGAAACAGGAGACAAAGGTAGACAAGGCGGTTGTACAACGTGTGACAAGACATGGCTTTTGTTTGGTCAAGTTCACTCAGCTTGGAATTGAGCTGAATGTTTTTAAAGTGCATGGAAAAGTATCTATCCTCCAAAACGTTGGAATTGGTGAGAGCGTTCGGGTGCAGCGTCAGCGTGCTGTCACAACATGTCAATATTTCAACAACTGCATTTTTGTAGATCTTTGCTTGTGACAAAGTGTTGTTGTTGGCTACCACAAGCCACTTTTCAAAATCTCTGAAGAGCTCATCTGCTGACTGGTAATAAAAGTGAAAAGCATCTTTGTCCAGCTGAAACAAGAGTCTCTTATCTTCTGTCAAGACGGAGGAGTTGGAAACCAAGTGCTTTAAGGAATTAAAATCAGAGTCTAGGACGGATTCGGTGTTCAGCTCTTTGTTTTCTACAGAGGTGCAGTGGTTTGCAGAAGGAGCCTCGGACGAACCAGCAACTGATGAGGGCAAGCTTAAAAGAGGATCAGAGGAAAGAACCGGAGAAGAAAAAGAGGAGGAAGGCCCAGGAGCAGAGGATGCAGAGCCTGATGCAGACGCTTGTTCAGCTACTGGCTTAATACCAAAGAAGGCAGGTCGAATAAATTGAGGGACATAGAGCTTGTCGTTGTCGTATCGCTTTGCCTCTGCAATCTTTTGTTTGATCGTCTTGGAATCGTAGAAATGAGTCTCTTTCAAGTGTATGTCCAGTCGGTCGTAATACTTCCAACATTGCAAACAGGGGTAAGGTTTTGGACAGCCGGACTTGCGTTCGAGACGAGCATGCTGAAACTTCCTGACCATTGCAGAGTAAAAGATGGAAGCTTCATCCAAAGTCCAAGAATGATCTTTTTTAGTCAAGTGTCTTTTAATGCTTGTGGAGGAATGTTTGCACAAAGGCATCGGACAGCTAACAGCGTACCTCTTCTTGGTACCATAGAAAGGTACAACCCTGTTTACGGAGCCACACGCTGCAACTAATGCGGCCCTGACTTTGTTTTTGAGCTTTAAGTCTCTCTGTTCTTGTGACTGCCTTCTTTTCTTTTTTTTCGCTTTAGAGTTCGGAGAAGGGGCAACAACAGTGTTGTTTTCTTGTGAAGAAGACATGTTCAGGTGTTTGTTTGCAACGGTTTATGCTAAAAAAAAGAAGACAGTTAGTGAGAGTGTTTTTCTTCTGCCTGCATCCTGGAATCCTGGAATGTTTACAACTGCAGGGAAGAGCTGTGTTTTTTCGAATCCTCTGCAAAAGAGAAAAAAGAAAGAAAAGAGAGCAACAAGAAGAAACAAAGTTTCCACTAGCAAATGAAAAAGAATGAGAGCAACTAGCATTACATGCATGGTGGCAGCAGTGATTGCTATTATGAGAAGGAGAATGAGAAAAAAAAAAAAAAAAAGAAACAAATAAATAAAGAGATGGAGTTTGAGAGGATCTCGCAACCATATGACTCAAAGAAAGAAACTGTGTTGAAAAAAGGCAAGAGAGGGCAAATAGAACTTGCTAACAAGGACAAATGACAGACATAACTACAACAGTAACAACTCTCATTGCAAGCATAATAACAACAGCATCAGCATCACTGACTCAGAGAGTGTTGACATAACAAAAAAGAAAACAAAAGTACAAGCCAAGTGGGGGAACATTAACAAACACTCATTGCAACTATAACAACAACAACAACAACAGCAACAGCATCACTGACTCAGAGGGTATTGATAAAAAAAAACAAGCAAAACAAAAACAAACAAAAAAACAAATAAAAAAACAAAACAAGCAAATTGGGTGAACAGTAACAACTCTCATTGCAAGCATAATAACAACAACAGCATCAGCATCAGCATCACTGACTCAGAGAGTGTTGACAAAATAAAATAGACAATAAGCAAGCAAAGTGGGTGAACAGTAACAACTCTCACTGCAAGCATAATAACAACAACAGCATCAGCATCAGCATCACTGACTCAGAGAGTGTTGATAAAATAAAACAGATTATAAACAAACAAAGTGGGTGAACAGTAACAGCTCTCATTGAAAGCATAATAACAACAACAGCATCACTAACTCAGAGGATATATAAAAAAACAAACAAACAAACAAACAAAACAAAAACAAAAAAAAAACAAGCAAAGTGGCTGAACAGTAACAGCTATCATTGCAAGTAAAATAACAACAACAGCATCAGCAACATCATCACTGACTCAGAGAGTGGTGATAAAATAAAACAGATTAAAAAACAAGCAAAGTGGCTAAACAGTAACAACTATAAATACAAGTAAAATGACAAAAGCAGCAACAGCATCACTAACTCGCAGGGTGTTGATAAAAAAAAAAGCAACAAACAAATAAAGCAAGCAAAGTGGGTGAACATTAACACTCATTGCAACTATAATAACACCAACAGCAACAGCATCAGTGACTCAAAGGGTGTTGATAAACAAAAACAAAGGCACAAACAAAACAAGCAGAGTGGGTGAACATTAACAACACTTATTGCAAGCATAATAACAACAACAGCATCAGCATCACTGACTCAGAGAGTGTTGATAAAATAAAATAGATTATAAACATGCCAAGTTTGTGAACATTAACAAACACTCATTGCAACTATAACAACGACTACAGCAACAGCATCACTTACTCAGAGAGTGTTGAGAAAAAAAACAACAAAAAAAACAAAAACAAAACAAAACAGAAAACAGAAGTACAAGCCAAGGGGGGGAACATTAACAAACACTCATTGCAACTATAACAACAACAACAGCAACAGCATCACTTACTCAGAGGATATTGATAAAAAAAACAAACAAACAAACAAACAAAACAAGCAAAGTGGCTGAACAGTAACAGCTATCATTGCAAGTAAAATAACAACAACAGCATCAGCAACATCATCACTGACTCAGAGAGTGGTGATAAAATAAAACAGATTAAAAAACAAGCAAAGTGGCTGAACAGTAACAACTATAAATACAAGTAAAATGACAAAAGCAGCAACAGCATCACTAACTCGCAGGGTGTTGATAAAAAAAAAAGCAACAAACAAATAAAGCAAGCAAAGTGGGTGAACATTAACACTCATTGCAACTATAATAACACCAACAGCAACAGCATCAGTGACTCAAAGGGTGTTGATAAACAAAAACAAAAGCACAAACAAAACAAGCAAAGTGGGTGAACATTAACAACACTTATTGCAAGCACAATAACAACAACAGCATCAGCATCACTGACTCAGAGAGTGTTGATAAAACAAAATAGATTATAAACAAGCCAAGTTGGTGAACATTAACAAACACTCATTGCAACTGTAATAAGAACAACAGCAACAGCATCACTGACACAAAGGGTGTTGATAAACAAAAACAAAAACACAAGCAAAGTGGGTGAACATTAACAACACTCATTGCAACTATAACAACAACAACAGCAACAGCATCACTGGCTCAAAGGGTGTTGATAAAATAAAGAAATAAAAACAAAACAAGCAAAGTGGGTGAACAGTAACAACTCCCATTGCAAGCATAATAACGACAACAGCAACAGCAACACCATCACTGACTCAGAGAGTGTTGATAAAATAAAATAGATTATAAACAAGCCAAGTTGGTGAACATTAACAAACACTCATTGCAACTATAACAACGACTACAGCAACAGCATCACTTACTCAGAGAGTGTTGAGAAAAAAAAAACAAAAACAAAAAAAAAACAAAACAAAACAGAAAACAAAAGTACAAGCCAAGTGGGGGAACATTAACAAACACTCATTGCAACTGTAACAACAACAACAGCAACAGCATCACTTACTCAGAGAGTGTTTATAAATAAAACAAAAAACAAAAACAAGAAACAAAAATACAAGCCAAGTGGGTGATTACTAACAGCGCTAACAGCAGCAACAACAGTGTCTTTAGAAACAACAACAACAAGTACAACAGCAACAACTGCTTTTACAGAGTATAACAATAACAACAACATGGCACTAACAACAACAAAAGGGTTGGAATAAAAACCTGTAGGCAAAAGGAGAGCTGCATTCAGACAAGATCGATTACAAAGAGGCTCTTCTTTAGGACAGAGGAGAAACTGCTTTTGAGGGACAGAGGGACTTTTGTTGTTGTGGTTGTTGTTGTTGTTGTGCAGAAACCAACAAACTTTTATTGAACCGAATATAACCGAATATAACCGAAAGTCTTGTTTGCTTCTGTTTTGTGCCATCAAGAAGGGAAAACAAAACATCACAAAACAAACGAAGCAAACGAAACAAACAAACAAACAAACGAACGAAACAAACAAAAAAAAAAAAAAAATTAAAAAAATTAACAAACAAACAAACAAACAAACAAGCAAACAAACAAAAACAAATAAGAAAAACAGAAAACGCAGTACCGAAACCTCGCCATTTTTTATCCTTCCTCAAGCTTTCTCTGGGCGCCAAAGACCGAGAAAGTTGAGCAAACGTGACGTTGAGGGGGGGGAGGGGGGTACTTAAGGACAGCAGACCGACCAATGGCACGCTTAGGAGAGACCCACGTGAATGCTACATTTTCTTTCTATGTACGCTGAATCCGCTCAAAGTCTGGAATTTCCAGCATTCACGTGTCATCACTCCAGCCACCAGATTGGCCCACACTTTGCACACTTTCAAGACTAGAAACTCACTTGTGCTCAATTTGAGCAAAAAAAAAAAAAAACTAAGTCTCGCATGGCGACAACTTTTCCAAAAGCAAACAAAGGCAAACGAAGGCAAACGAAGAAAAAACAAAAACAAATAAACAAAAACAAAACCGAATAGGGAGAGAGAGAGTGAGTCGACTCATTTCTTTCGACTGCCTTAAACGAGAAGTCTAAAACGTTTAAAAGTTGAAAACTAAGTTTTTTAAATGAACTGCACCGAAAAAACTTTACGACAGTTTAGCTGGTTAAAAACGCAGAGGAAAATATTTTATAAAATTTAAGCGTTCTAAAGATGTCCATTTTTGTTTTTGTTTTTTTATTTTGGTTTGTTTCTGGCTTGTTTCTTTCTTTAAATTCTAGCGATCGAGCATATTTGAACGGTTTCATCAACCTGTCGGCGCACGTGCTCGAGAGCTAGAACTTTGATTGCTTTTGTTGTTGAGAATTGAGAATGTCCGAGCAGGTTTTTTTATCGATTTCATCGCTTGTGGCGAGGCAAAAATCAAAACGCTTTTTGGACGAAAGAAAAGAGATTAAAAGGAAAAAAGAGAAGAAAAAAAAAACAAAAAAATAGGTTATGTGTTATGAACATTTATTTTCTCACGCGATGACGTCTAGTTTTGTTAGAGTAATTAAAATATGGTATCAAGTTTGTAATTTCTATCTTATTTTTAGTTACGGATAATTGCCAATTATGTCACGTTTAGTATACACAACGCTGTTTTCTTAATAGCAATATGATACAAACAAGTTATAAAAAAAAAGCGTTCGCTCGATCTTCCTTAGTCAGTTGAACAAAAAGAAATTTTCACAACATATGATTGATTTGGTTGTCCTAGCAAGCTGTTTTAGCAAACGGCTAGAGGTTGCAACTGTTGTTCATTGAAAACGAAAAATCTAGCGTCAGCAACAAATTTTTGAATACATAATGTACGCAAAAGTGGCACTAACAAATGAAAATGTAAAAAAACTGTTTACCTTGATGCCAGACTCGCAGAGATGTTGTCGCTCGTTGCTATCGACTGCGAACAGCTTTGTTGTTTTTCGAAGTGCCTCTTCATTCTACTTATAGCCGAAGTTTTGGCTTCGAAAAAAAATACGAACGTCGTTAAGCTCAACGAGCTGCTTTAATTGTTGTTCGTGCGAAAACGAAATGCTTAAAACGGATAAAAGTGTTGGCGTAATTACACTTTTCGACCGCGATGCAGTTTGTCAACTCTAGCGTACTTTTTTGGCTCGTGGAGCAAAAGCCTCATGATAATAGCAAAGGCTTAAAATGTCTTAACATGTCAGCAAAGGCTTAATATGCTTAATAAACTGTGGTTAAGTTTTTGCGGTGCAGTTCATTTACAACTTAATTTGCAACTTGCTGGCACAAGCAAACGTTTATGACTTCTCGTTTAAGACAGTTGAGCGAAATCAGTCGACTCACTCATTCTCCCTTTTCTGTTTTGTTTTTGTTTTGTTTTTTTGTTTTTGTTTTTGTTTTTGTTTGTTTTTTTTTTTTCTTTGTTTGTCTTTTGTTTAAAATGTAAAAAACTCGAAAGGAAAGTTGTTGCTTTGTTTGCTTATTGAAAGTTTTCGCCAGTTGCAAGACTTAGTTTTGTTTTTGTTTACTTATTAAAATATCGAGGAAAATATTTGAGGACATCGCATTCTAATGGTGCCTTTATAACAACATCTAACGATTTAACGTTTAATGTTGTGCTCAAAAAAAAAATTCCTTTTATATCTCTCAATGGTCTCCAACGATAAAACTGCCGACCAATCGCAACGATTAAACAGCCAACCAATGGCAGCTCAATGGTCTCCAAACAAGAGACTGCCGACCAATGGCAGCTCAGTGGTTTGAGAAGTGAGATCATTCGATTTCCTTTTATTATCTCCAGTTTGAACTAGTGCTTGGCTTGTGGTGCAGAAACTAAAACTTCCCGTTTTTGTATTTTGTTTTGAATTTCTTTGCTTTGAGCTTTTTAATCGATCGATAGCTTTAGGAGAAAAGAAGAAACCCCTCTGACGAAGTCTTGGCTTTTTTAAAAACGCTCAAATTTTGGCAAACAAATCTCATACGAAACGCTACTTTGATGTCAAGCTTTCGTTACTCCCTACTCCCTTCTAGCGGAGGGCGGCAAAAAGGTGTTGCATCCTAGAGCTAAAAGTGAGGAGGGAAGCAAGTTTTTTTTTCGTTTTGTTTGCTTTTTTATGTTTTTTGTTTTTTTGAGGGGGGAGAGTTAGAGGGTAAGGGGGTTAGGATTAGAGGGGGTTGGGGTTACGGTTTGGAAACCTGGGGACGAGGATATCAAGCAGGAGTTTAGTGTTAAGGTTAAAGGGCCCACGAGGGGCGTCCTTCAATTGTAAAATGCCTTTAGACGCACGTGTCTAGTCGTCTCGTTGCATCGACCTAGAGGAGTTTTCTGATAGATCTTGCGCTTTGGGCTCAGTTAATCGGTCTGTATCCATTGTAAACACGGTGTCTGCCGTTAGAAAATCGTTAACCAGGCGTTTGTGAGCTTTAACAACCATCCCTTTGAGTTTAAAACGAACGTTTCTTCAAAAGCCACTCGAGATGGAGGTACTCACGGAGGTTTGTTACGGTAACAACCCTGTGGTTTGCCATCTTCTTTCTTTCCGCAGCGTCGCAAACGCATCGGCCGGTCTCTTAGGTGACGAAAAAACGTCTGATCTCTCGACTGGAATGCTTAACGTACTAAGATTAGTAGAGTTAGTACTAAGAGTTGCATCTGGCCGCCGTAATTTTCTTCGATGATGTCTTGAAAATTTCGTGACGTCGTTTTCAAACCTCTAGGGTCGATTTTAACCTTCGACCTTAAAGTCGATTTTAGCCTTCGGTGTGGCTCTGTACAACTTTTGCGGTGAAAAAGCTTGCGCGGAGTCTACAGTTGTATTTAGCCGACAGACGCTGGCAACGCAGAAACAGAATGACTCTTGGGCGGCGCAAACCGAGCGTTCAGCAAATTTCTAGCATTTTACGTCAAAGCGGACAATCTGCACGACAAATAAAGCTAACTTTCTCGTTGCAACAGTTAGTCACTGGATCGTTGGACGAGTGTGTACAGCTGTTTTGCGTCGAAAGCCGACCGGTGGTCGGATGCGACTCTTCTTTTCATTCGAAAATCAGAACCTGGCCATCAGTCGTGTATCACCATCGAATGCTTAATGTAGTGATTTCTCGAAACGACAAAAGCTTGTAAAACAAACAGCTTCGCTGTACTGTTGCCTAATATGTTAACGGATGGCCAGGAACAACCTTGGTCTGTAATGAATGAGTTCGTTTTTCCATTCGAGGCACTAATTACTGCAGTTTTAAAAGTCACCTAAAGTATAAGCTCATCTCTCCATTCAAGAAAAACAAGCATCAGAGTTTCGGAAAGTTTGCATGCACGACACCACCATCGATGATACTTAAACAAACAGAAAATGAATTGCAAAACAGAACCACTGAATTGCAAAACATAACAACGGACAGCTTGTAAAATGCATGGTGATGAGCTTCTTCAATCCAATCAAGGAACCAAGCATCACAGTTTCGGCAATGGTGCATGTGCAAATCAGCAAACTGTGATACTTAATCAAACAACTTCACTGTTTTGCTTAGTTTAAGAACGGATGGCTAAGAACAACCTCGTTAGTGAGTATGAAGTCATCTCTTCATTCCAGGAATTAATAATCAGAGTTTTAGAAGTCTCTTACGTGCGATACTACTATCAACGGTACTTAATCAAACAGCCTCTCAGAATGGCCTAGTTTGAGAACGGAAGGCTAGGAACAACCTTAGTAGTGAGTCATCAGTTCAACTTTTCATTCAAGGAATTAAGCATCTAAAATCTGAAAAATAAAAAGAAGAGCTCTTTGTTAGAAGTTCTTATTTTTATTTTTCCTCAACTTCTATTTCTTTTCTTTTTTTACTTTTTTTTTTTTAATGATAGTTTTTCTTTTTTTTTATCTATTTTGTTCGTTTAAATTAATACAACAGGCGTTTTAGGTCGTTTCTGTAACATTATTTAACACTTTAAATTGTAATAAATATTTGAACAGAAGAAAATCCCTTTCGTAACGTTAAAATGTCATAAGAACATTTCATCTTTACCAAATACGCTTGTAAAAATAGTTTCACTTTTAAAGTTTGTTGTATATGTCTTTTAATTTAGTGAATCGCAATTTGGATTTTCTTAGGCGCACATCTACTTTAGTTGCTTTTTCTTAAAGAAAGGTCACCAGAGTTTTCTTACACAGCCCCTGCAGCATAATCTTTAACAAAATACTCTTTTGAAAAGTTTTACATTGAAATAAACAAAAGCCATTTGCGTAAGTAGAGATAACTTAGAGAATAAAAAGTGCATAAACGCCTCGCTACTTTGATGAAGAAGAAACGGATGACTAAATGCAACTTTTTAATTTCGTGTGCTATCTCTTTCGATTAAGGTACTTTTTGAATATTTTTTCAAAGAAATGTTAGCGTAGTTTTCCTTTTTTAAATTTAAATCATGTTTAAAGGTAGTTTTTGAATGTTTTTTCAAAGAAATGTTAGCGTAGTTTTCATCTATTAAATTTAAATCATGTTTAAAGGTAGTTTTTGAATGTTTTTTCAAAGAAATGTTAGCGTAGTTTTCATCTATTAAATCTAAATCATGTTTAAAGGTAGTTTTCGAATATTTTTTCAAAGAATTGTTAGCGTAGTTTTCCTCTTTTAGATCTAGCTTATGTTTAAGGTAGTTTTTGAGTATTTTTTCAAAGAAAAGTTAGCGTAGTTTTCCTCTTTTAGATCTAGCTTATGTTTAAGGTAGTTTTTGAGTATTTTTTCAAAGAAAAGTTAGCGTAGTTTTCCTCTTTTAGATCTAGCTTATGTTTAAGGTAGTTTTTAAATATTTTTTTAAAGAAAAGTTAGCATAGTTTTCCTCTTTTGGATATAGCTTATGTTTAAGGTAGTTTTTAAATATTTTTTTTAAAGAAAAGTTAGCGTAGTTTTCCTCCTTTAGATCTAGCTTATAATTCAGGTAGTTTTTGAATATTTTTTCAAATAAAAATTAGCAAAGTATAGTTTATTTAGCATGACATCACAAAATACTAAACTCAAAAAGGCAAGATAAAGTATAAGATAAACGTAAAATAAGATATAGATGAAACAAATGTTAGGCTGCATAAAATCAAAAACTGCATTGCCTATCATAAACACAAATGTCTAGTGAGAGCTTTTAAAGTTCGTTCTTTTCGTCTTTTAATTTGGTGAATCGCGATTTGAATTTTCTAAGGCGCACATGTCTTTCAGTTGCTTTTTTCTTAAGGAAAGGTCGCCAGAGTTTTTTTACGCAGCTCCTGCAGCATAATCTTTAACAAAATACTCTTTTGTATATCATTACATAGAAATAAACAAAAACCATATGCGTAAACAGAGATAAATTAGAACGCAAAAGTGCATAAAAAGCCTCGCTACTTTGCTATAGAAGAAGTGGATGACTAGATACAACTTTGTAAATTCGTGCACTACCTCAATGGATTAAGGTATTTTTCGAAAGTTTTTTAAAAGCATAAATAGCGTAGTCTTCCTCTTTTAAATCTAGCTTATGTCTAAGGCAGTTTTTGAATAGATTTTCAAAGAAAGGTTAGCGTACTTTTCCACTTTTAAGTTTAGCTTATGTAGCTTGACAAAACAACACACAAAAAGACAAGATAAAGTATCAGATAAACGTAAAATAAAATATAAATGAAACTAAAGTTAGGCTGCATAAAAAACAAACAACTTAATAATCTACTAGACATGTTTAAGTTGAATTAAGTAAAGTCCTTTGCGCAAATTTGGGTAAATAAGAGAGTAAAAATCCATAAAAAGAAGAAGTGGATGAGTAGATACAATTTTTTAAATTTGTGTGCTATCTCTATTGAATAAGGTAGTTTTCGAGAGTTTTTTCAAAGCAAAATTAGCGTAGTGTTCCTCTTTTAAATCTAGATTATCTCAAAAATAGATTTCGAATAGTTTTTCAAAGAAAGGTTAGCGCAGCTTTCCTCTTTTAACATTAGCTTATGTAGCTTGACATCACAGAACACAAAAAGATAAAATAAAATATAAGACAAACGTAAAATGAAAAATAGATGTAGCTAAAGTTAGGCAGCATAAAAAACCAACAACATAATAATCTACTAGGCATGTTTAAATTGAATTAAATAAAATCCTTTGCGCAAAAATAGGTATGTTAGAGAGTAAAAGCGCATAGAAAGCCTCGCTACTTTGCTGTGAAAGAAGTGGATGACTAGATACAACTTTTTAAAATCCTGTGCTATCTCTATCGATTAAGGTAGTTTTCGAAAGATTTTTCAAAGCAAAAATAGCGTAGTCTTTCTCTTTTAAATCTAGATTATGTCTAAGGTAGTTTTTGAACAGCTTTTCAAAGAAAGGTTAGCGTAGCTTTCCTCTTTTAAGTTTAGCTTATGTAGCTTGACATCACAAAACACAAAATTCAAAAAGACAAAATAAAATATAAGATAAACGTAAAATAAAATATAGATGAAGCTAAAGTTAGACTGCATAAAAAAACAACAACGTAATAACCTACTAGAATCTAATAAAACCCTATGCACAAATGTAGGTATGTTAGAGAGTAAAAGTGCATAAAAAGCCTCGCTACTTTGTTTAAGGTAGTTTTTGAATAGTTTTTCAAAGAAAGCTTAGCGTAGTTTTCCTCTTTAAAGTTTGGCTTATGTAGCTTGACATCACAAAACACAAAACACTAAAAGGAAAGGTAATATAAAAGTTAATCGTAAAATAAAATGTAGGTGAAATAAATGTTAGGCTGCATAAAAGAAAAAAAAAATCGTAACATAATAATCTTCTATATATGTTTGGATTGAATTAAATGAATTCCTTTGCGTAAATATAAGCAAACTAGTGAGAAAAAGTGCATAAAGAGCCTCGCTACTTTGCTGCAGAAGTAGTGGATGACTATATGCAATTTTTTAAAATCGTGTGCTATCTCTATCGATTAAGGTAGTTTTCGAAAGTTTTTTCAAAGTAAAAATAGTGTAGTTTTCCTCTTTTAAATCTAGCTTTTGTCTAGGGTAGTTTATGAATAGATTTTCAAAGAAAGGTTAGCGTAGCATTCCACTTTTAAGTTTAGCTTAAGTTGCTTGGCATCACAAAACTCAAAACTCAAAAAGAAAAGATAAAATATATGATAAACCTAAAACATAATATAGATGAAACTAAAGTTAGGCTGCATAAAAAACCAACAACATAATAATCTACTAGGCATGTTTAAATTGAATTAAATAAAATCCTTTGCGCAAATGTAGGTATGTTAGAGAGTAAAAGTGCATGAAAAGCCTCGCTACTTTGTTAAAGGTAGTTTTTGAATAGTTTTTCAAAGCAAGTTTAGCGTAGTTTTCCTCTTTTATGTTTAGACTATGTAGCTTGACATCACAGAACACAAAGCTCAAAAAGGCAAGATAAAATATAAGTTAATCGTAAAATATAGATGTAACAAAGTTTAGACTGCATAAAAAACCAACAACATAATAATCTACTAGGCATGTTTAAGTTGAATTAAATAATGTCCTTTGCGCAAATATAGGAAAGTTAGAGTAAAAATCCATAAAAAGCCTCGATACTTTGCTGAAGAAGAAGATGACTATATGCAACTTTTTAAAATTGTGAGCTATCTATATCGATTTAGGTCCTTTTTGAGTACTTTTTCAAAGAAAAGTTAGCGCAGTTTTCCCCTTTTAAGATTAGATTATGAAGCTTGACATAACAAAACACAAAACTAACAAAGGCAAGATAAAATATAAGGTAAACGCAATATAATGTATAGATGAAACTAAAGTTAGGCTGCATAAAACAAACGGGTAACAATACTCTTCTATGTATGTTTACATTGAGTTAAATAAAATCCTTTGCGCAAATATAGGTATGTTAGAGAATAAAAGTGCATAAAAAGCCTCAGTACTTTGCTGTAGAAGAAGTGGATGAGTAGATACAATTTTTTAAATTTGTGTGCTATCTCTATCGAATAAGTTAGTTTTCGAGAGTTTTTTCAAAGCAAAATTAGCGTAGTGTTCCTCTTTTAAATCTAGATTATCTCAAAAATAGATTTCGAATAGTTTTTCAAAGAAAGGTTAGCGCAGCTTTCCTCTTTTAACATTAGCTTATGTAGCTTGACATCACAGAACACAAAAAGATAAAATAAAATATAAGACAAACGTAAAATGAAAAATAGATGTAGCTAAAGTTAGGCTGCATAAAAAACCAACAACATAATAATCTACTAGGCATGTTTAAATTGAATTAAATAAAATCCTTTGCGCAAAAATAGGTATGTTAGAGAGTAAAAGCGCATAAAAAGCCTCGCTACTTTGTTAAAGGTAGTTTTTGAATAGTTTTTCAAAGACAGGTTAGCGTAAATTTCCTCTTTAAAGTTTAGCTTATGTAGCTTGACATCACAAAATATAAAACTCAAAAAGACAAGATAAAATATAAGATAAACGCAAAATAAAATATAGATGAAACTAAAGTTAGGCTGCATACAAAACCAACAACATAATATTCTACTAGTTATGTTTAAATTGAATTAAATAAAATCCTTTACGCAAATATAGGTAAGTTAGAGAGTAAAAGTGCATAAAAAGCTTTACTTTGCTGAAGAAGAAGATGAATAGATGCAACTTTTTAAATTCGTGAGCTATCTCTATCGGTGTAAGGTAGTTTTTGAACAATTTTTCAAAGAAAAGTTAGCCTAGTTTTCTTCTTTTAAGTTTAAATTATGTAGCTTGACATCACAAAATACAAAACTCAAAAAGACAAGATAAAATATAAGATAAACGCAAAATAAAATATAGATGAAACTAAAGTTAGGCTGCATACAAAACCAACAACATAATATTCTACTAGAAAAGTTAGCCTAGTTTCCTTCTTTTAAGTTTAGATTATGTAGCTTGACATCACAAAACACAAAAAGGCAAGATAAAATACAAGGTAAACGTAAAATAAAATAGAAGTCAAACAAAAGTTAGGTTGCATAAATACAAAAACTGCATTGCCAAAAATAGAATTTGTTGTCTAGAAAGACCTTTTAAACTTTGTTTCTTTCGTTTTTTGACTTAGTGAATCGCGATCTGGTTTTTCTTAGGCGCGCTTGTTTCTTAGTTGTTTTTTTTGTAAAGAAACTTTATTCAGACGTTTTTTTTTACGCAACTCCTTTAACATTATTTTTAACAAAGTATTCTTTATACGTGTTTACATTGAAATAAAACCCTTTGCGTAAATAGAGATAAATTAGAGAGCAAAAGTACATAAAAAGCCTCGCTACTTTGCAGAAGAAGAATTGGATGGCAAGATTCGTGTGCTTTCTCTTTCGTTTAAGGTACTTCTTGAATATTTTTTCAAAGAAAAGTTAGCGTAGTTTTCCCCTTTTTAAGTTTAGCTTACGCAGCTTGACATCACAAAACGCAAAAACCAATAAGGCATGATAAAATACAAGATAAACGTAAAATAAAATAGAAGTGAAACAAAAGTTAGACTGCATAAAAACAAAAAAAAAAAAAAAAACATAATATACTTCTATGTATGTTTACATTGATCTAAACAAAATCCTTTGTGTAAAGATATGAAAAAATAGAGAGTAAGAGTTCATAAAAAAGCCTCGCTATTTTGCTGAAGAAGAAATGGATGTCTAGATCTTTTAAAATAAGGAACTTTTTGATTTCTTTTTCCGAAAAATGGTTGGAGCAGTTTTCCTTTTTTAAATTTCACTTATGCAGTTTAACATCACAGGAAATATTATTTTGCTTTTTAACAAACTCTTAAAAACATCAGAAGTAATTCTAAATGCAACTCTATTAAAAGTTTTCACAGAATAACAAAACGACTTCTTTTTTTTTTTTTTTAAAGATAAAAAAAAGTTTGAACTATCTTTAAATAAGAAATGTGAGAACAGTTTAACAGAACTTCTTGTTTATTATGTCTTTAGCGAAACAGATAAAAATATTTGCAAAAGCATAGATAAAACAAACTACACAAAAGGCCCATCTTTATTGCCAAACTGAACAAACTTATCTAAACTACATAAATGGTTTCACGATATTGCCATATTGAACAAACTTTTCTAAACTACCCTCTTTTTGAATTTTTAGCTTCATGTTTTTAATTTTGTCTTTAATATGGCTTTGGTAGGAGTACTTTTGCAAGACATGAATGAGCTTGTCACTGCTATGATTTGCCAAGATGCCAAGGTAATCTTTGTACGAGCAACTTGAGCTTACATCTGTAAACACGTCTTGCAAGATGTATGCCAACACCAAAGCTGCACATCGTGGAAAACTTCTGGTGTTGAACCATTCGTTGTGGCCAGGGCAAGCATTCAGCTCTTCAACTATTTCATCTAAAATTTTACAAACTCAAGTCATAACACAAAGTGATTAAATCAAATATTCATTTGGTTCTGAAGTAAGACAAGATTTATTCTGTTTTTTATTTATTTTTTTTTTGTTGACCTTATTGTTTGCACTGATAGCAATAACTGGTTTTTGAAAGATTACCTAAATGGCATTGGCTAACTTCTGCTTTGTTTTCCTTTGTTCTTGGCTGAGTTGATCCTGAAATAAAATAAAACCATGTTCATTTTTCTAATTCATAAAAACCATCAACAGTTTCTAAGTGTTAGAGATGATAACAAGCTGTGCATGATTTCTAACGGTGATGTTTCTAACTTCATCATTAGAAATCGGGTAGACACAACTTTCTAAAAGTGCACTTAGCAATGATGGCTAGTTTTTGTTAACAGTTAACCATCTGAAATTGTGCAAGAAGAGGTTTGTGTTTATATATCTTTGTATAAATTAGGTTTTACATTACCGATGAGTTCTTGAGTGAAAGATGGCATTTCCAACTTGATTTTTTTTCTTCTTGGATCTTTTACTTCTAAAACATAATCAGTTTTAGTATCATTCACTTGTATAAACATTTAAGCAATCACAGAATTAGTCCTGCAACAAATACATACACACTTCTGTGTTGTTTTTTTGTTTTGTTTTGTTTTTTTTACAGCTCTAACAATAACAATAGGGCAAGGAGTTGATTTGGGCATTTTCATTTTTTGAAAGCGTGTTGAGATTTGCATAAAAATCAAAAATCAAAAATCAAAAAGAATTTACCTCTGGATGTAGAGGCAAGACTTTGGCTAAATAGGCTACCAACAGATTGAACAGCATAAGGTGAGAGCTGCTTTGCAAGAACAGTACCAGCCTGTTGGACAGGAACAGCTGAAACTGGATCAGATGAAAGAAAACAAACTGGGTTTGGCCAATGTTTGCTGAAAAGCAACAAGGCTAGGAGTCAGAGGAACAGAAAAGACCTCTTTTGAAGGACAGAAAGCGACTTGCTGAGAAGGAGAAGCAGAAACAGGTTTGGCAACCACTTGCTCATTAAAGTAAACTGGAGAAAGTTTTGCATGGTGTTCAATAAAATCCGGTTCATCAGGAAATAATGTTAATGCAAGAGGAGAACAAGCTGTGCCAACAGGAACAGCTAGAGTCTGATCTACATCCATACAAACAGCTTGTTCGTTAGGAACTAGTTGTGCAAGAGCAGGGGATAGTTCAAGAACTGGACCAGCGATTGTTTGTTCAGATGGAACAGACGAAACAGGAGTTGAGGTAGGTTCACACAAGAAATCTACGGCATGGTCGTTGCTATCCTCTAAAGGAACATTGTTTTCTACAGCTGGAGAAAACGGAACCACTGTGGTACAGCTGAAAGTAGCAGCACATTCTTCAGAGTCAGAACCGGAGTCTAAATCTTCCTCAAAGATGTCCTCAACCTCATGAAAACCGTACTCCTCTGCATTAGTTAGTTTGGAGCCAGTCCATCACATCCTTCTCCTTCTTTGGTGGTCTCTCAGACTTTTCAACAGTCAAAGACTCTATGACTCCGAAGGACTGTCCGATGCCCAGGGCAAAGCGCAACTCCTCTGCAGCGTTCCACTGGGACACATAAAAGCTATCCATTGTGTTCCTGCTGTGCTTCATGTAGAGTGTAGCAAACCGCTCGCGATCTTCTTTGCTGTTGTTGGCAAAGTAAGTGGCTATCGAACCGCGAATGCAAGTGGGAGTAAGACGCTTCATGGGAATGTTTACTTGGCTTTTTCTGAAGCAGGACGTCAGGCAAGAGGAGATAGCAGAGGAACCCATCTGGTAAACAGGCACTCTAGTTGCACCGAGTGTCACACATTCGTCTTTGTTGGGTCTCATCGATGGAAAAAGGGGCCTGTAGCAGTCGCTCAACTCCAAAACAGTCTTGGTGTCTGCAGCCATGTAGTGAGAGTCGTTGACAAGAAGGTCTCTGTATCTCAGCAAATAAATATCGATCAACACTTTCAAGTCGTTCGGCACTAGAATGTTTTTGGCTCCGTACTTGTATGCTGTTTTGTAGCGCTCTTGCACAATGCAATATCCACACTCACTCTTCTCAGCAGCCATGTAGTCTCTAATGTTTAAAAGAGCAATGTTAGATTTTCTTAAACTGTTAATTACAGTGACAGAGAGCAGAAGATGGTTTCGTAGAGACACAGCATTGTCTCTAGTCGGTGTAAGAGACGGCTTTCTAATCGATTCCACTAACTGTCTTACGTATGCAGACTTGCCATATTCGTTCAGCAAACTGACATTGATGATGTTGATGCATTTTTTGCTTTTCACAAGGCTCCTCCTCAAAGAACGAAAGGGCCTCAGCACTTTTTGTAACTCCTCCACCTTGCAGCGCAAACGTCGGATGGCCTCATGAGAAAGTCCGAAATAGACATTCCTGGCTTCACTGAAACGAAACAGGAGACAAAGGTAGTGTGACAAGACATGGCTTTTGTTTGGTCAAGTTCACTCAGCTTGGAATTGAGCTGAATGTTTTTAAAGTGCATGGAAAAGTATCTATCCTCCAAAACGTTGGAATTGGTGAGAGCGTTCGGGTGCAGCGTCAGCGTGCTGTCACAACATGTCAATATTTCAACAACTGCATTTTTGTAGATCTTTGCTTGTGACAAAGTGTTGTTGTTGGCTACCACAAGCCACTTTTCAAAATCTCTGAAGAGCTCATCTGCTGACTGGTAATAAAAGTGAAAAGCATCTTTGTCCAGCTGAAACAAGAGTCTCTTATCTTCTGTCAAGACGGAGGAGTTGGAAACCAAGTGCTTTAAGGAATTAAAATCAGAGTCTAGGACGGATTCGGTGTTCAGCTCTTTGTTTTCTACAGAGGTGCAGTGGTTTGCAGAAGGAGCCTCGGACGAACCAGCAACTGATGAGGGCAAGCTTAAAAGAGGATCAGAGGAAAGAACCGGAGAAGAAAAAGAGGAGGAAGGCCCAGGAGCAGAGGATGCAGAGCCTGATGCAGACGCTTGTGTTCAGCTACTGGCTTAATACCAAAGAAGGCAGGTCGAATAAATTGAGGGACATAGAGCTTGTCGTTGTCGTATCGCTTTGCCTCTGCAATCTTTTGTTTGATCGTCTTGGAATCGTAGAAATGAGTCTCTTTCAAGTGTATGTCCAGTCGGTCGTAATACTTCCAACATTGCAAACAGGGGTAAGGTTTTGGACAGCCGGACTTGCGTTCGAGACGAGCATGCTGAAACTTCCTGACCATTGCAGAGTAAAAGATGGAAGCTTCATCCAAAGTCCAAGAATGATCTTTTTTAGTCAAGTGTCTTTTAATGCTTGTGGAGGAATGTTTGCACAAAGGCATCGGACAGCTAACAGCGTACCTCTTCTTGGTACCATAGAAAGGTACAACCCTGTTTACGGAGCCACACGCTGCAACTAATGCGGCCCTGACTTTGTTTTTGAGCTTTAAGTCTCTCTGTTCTTGTGACTGCCTTCTTTTCTTTTTTTTCGCTTTAGAGTTCGGAGAAGGGGCAACAACAGTGTTGTTTTCTTGTGAAGAAGACATGTTCAGGTGTTTGTTTGCAACGGTTTATGCTAAAAAAAAAGAAGACAGTTAGTGAGAGTGTTTTTCTTCTGCCTGCATCCTGGAATCCTGGAATGTTTACAACTGCAGGGAAGAGCTGTGTTTTTTCGAATCCTCTGCAAAAGAGAAAAAAGAAAGAAAAGAGAGCAACAAGAAGAAACAAAGTTTCCACTAGCAAATGAAAAAGAATGAGAGCAACTAGCATTACATGCATGGTGGCAGCAGTGATTGCTATTATGAGAAGGAGAATGAGAAAAAAAAAAAAAAAAAAGAAACAAATAAATAAAGAGATGGAGTTTGAGAGGATCTCGCAACCATATGACTCAAAGAAAGAAACTGTGTTGAAAAAAGGCAAGAGAGGGCAAATAGAACTTGCTAACAAGGACAAATGACAGACATAACTACAACAGTAACAACTCTCATTGCAAGCATAATAACAACAGCATCAGCATCACTGACTCAGAGAGTGTTGACATAACAAAAAAGAAAACAAAAGTACAAGCCAAGTGGGGGAACATTAACAAACACTCATTGCAACTATAACAACAACAACAACAACAGCAACAGCATCACTGACTCAGAGGGTATTGATAAAAAAAAACAAGCAAAACAAAAACAAACAAAAAAACAAATAAAAAAACAAAACAAGCAAATTGGGTGAACAGTAACAACTCTCATTGCAAGCATAATAACAACAACAGCATCAGCATCAGCATCACTGACTCAGAGAGTGTTGACAAAATAAAATAGACAATAAGCAAGCAAAGTGGGTGAACAGTAACAACTCTCACTGCAAGCATAATAACAACAACAGCATCAGCATCAGCATCACTGACTCAGAGAGTGTTGATAAAATAAAACAGATTATAAACAAACAAAGTGGGTGAACAGTAACAGCTCTCATTGAAAGCATAATAACAACAACAGCATCACTAACTCAGAGGATATATAAAAAAACAAACAAACAAACAAACAAAACAAAAACAAAAAAAAAACAAGCAAAGTGGCTGAACAGTAACAGCTATCATTGCAAGTAAAATAACAACAACAGCATCAGCAACATCATCACTGACTCAGAGAGTGGTGATAAAATAAAACAGATTAAAAAACAAGCAAAGTGGCTAAACAGTAACAACTATAAATACAAGTAAAATGACAAAAGCAGCAACAGCATCACTAACTCGCAGGGTGTTGATAAAAAAAAAAGCAACAAACAAATAAAGCAAGCAAAGTGGGTGAACATTAACACTCATTGCAACTATAATAACACCAACAGCAACAGCATCAGTGACTCAAAGGGTGTTGATAAACAAAAACAAAGGCACAAACAAAACAAGCAGAGTGGGTGAACATTAACAACACTTATTGCAAGCATAATAACAACAACAGCATCAGCATCACTGACTCAGAGAGTGTTGATAAAATAAAATAGATTATAAACATGCCAAGTTTGTGAACATTAACAAACACTCATTGCAACTATAACAACGACTACAGCAACAGCATCACTTACTCAGAGAGTGTTGAGAAAAAAAACAACAAAAAAAACAAAAACAAAACAAAACAGAAAACAGAAGTACAAGCCAAGGGGGGGAACATTAACAAACACTCATTGCAACTATAACAACAACAACAGCAACAGCATCACTTACTCAGAGGATATTGATAAAAAAAACAAACAAACAAACAAACAAAACAAGCAAAGTGGCTGAACAGTAACAGCTATCATTGCAAGTAAAATAACAACAACAGCATCAGCAACATCATCACTGACTCAGAGAGTGGTGATAAAATAAAACAGATTAAAAAACAAGCAAAGTGGCTGAACAGTAACAACTATAAATACAAGTAAAATGACAAAAGCAGCAACAGCATCACTAACTCGCAGGGTGTTGATAAAAAAAAAAGCAACAAACAAATAAAGCAAGCAAAGTGGGTGAACATTAACACTCATTGCAACTATAATAACACCAACAGCAACAGCATCAGTGACTCAAAGGGTGTTGATAAACAAAAACAAAAGCACAAACAAAACAAGCAAAGTGGGTGAACATTAACAACACTTATTGCAAGCACAATAACAACAACAGCATCAGCATCACTGACTCAGAGAGTGTTGATAAAACAAAATAGATTATAAACAAGCCAAGTTGGTGAACATTAACAAACACTCATTGCAACTGTAATAAGAACAACAGCAACAGCATCACTGACACAAAGGGTGTTGATAAACAAAAACAAAAACACAAGCAAAGTGGGTGAACATTAACAACACTCATTGCAACTATAACAACAACAACAGCAACAGCATCACTGGCTCAAAGGGTGTTGATAAAATAAAGAAATAAAAACAAAACAAGCAAAGTGGGTGAACAGTAACAACTCCCATTGCAAGCATAATAACGACAACAGCAACAGCAACACCATCACTGACTCAGAGAGTGTTGATAAAATAAAATAGATTATAAACAAGCCAAGTTGGTGAACATTAACAAACACTCATTGCAACTATAACAACGACTACAGCAACAGCATCACTTACTCAGAGAGTGTTGAGAAAAAAAAAAACAAAAACAAAAAAAAAACAAAACAGAAAACAAAAGTACAAGCCAAGTGGGGGAACATTAACAAACACTCATTGCAACTGTAACAACAACAACAGCAACAGCATCACTTACTCAGAGAGTGTTTATAAATAAAACAAAAAACAAAAACAAGAAACAAAAATACAAGCCAAGTGGGTGATTACTAACAGCGCTAACAGCAGCAACAACAGTGTCTTTAGAAACAACAAACAAGTACAACAGCAACAACTGCTTTTACAGAGTATAACAATAACAACAACATGGCACTAACAACAACAAAAGGGTTGGAATAAAAACCTGTAGGCAAAAGGAGAGCTGCATTCAGACAAGATCGATTACAAAGAGGCTCTTCTTTAGGACAGAGGAGAAACTGCTTTTGAGGGACAGAGGGACTTTTGTTGTTGTGGTTGTTGTTGTTGTTGTGCAGAAACCAACAAACTTTTATTGAACCGAATATAACCGAATATAACCGAAAGTCTTGTTTGCTTCTGTTTTGTGCCATCAAGAAGGGAAAACAAAACATCACAAAACAAACGAAGCAAACGAAACAAACAAACAAACAAACGAACGAAACAAACAAAAAAAAAAAAAAATTAAAAAAATTAACAAACAAACAAACAAACAAGCAAACAAACAAAAACAAATAAGAAAAACAGAAAACGCAGTACCGAAACCTCGCCATTTTTTATCCTTCCTCAAGCTTTCTCTGGGCGCCAAAGACCGAGAAAGTTGAGCAAACGTGACGTTGAGGGGGGGGAGGGGGGTACTTAAGGACAGCAGACCGACCAATGGCACGCTTAGGAGAGACCCACGTGAATGCTACATTTTCTTTCTATGTACGCTGAATCCGCTCAAAGTCTGGAATTTCCAGCATTCACGTGTCATCACTCCAGCCACCAGATTGGCCCACACTTTGCACACTTTCAAGACTAGAAACTCACTTGTGCTCAATTTGAGCAAAAAAAAAAAAAACTAAGTCTCGCATGGCGACAACTTTTCCAAAAGCAAACAAAGGCAAACGAAGGCAAACGAAGAAAAAACAAAAACAAATAAACAAAAACAAAACCGAATAGGGAGAGAGAGAGTGAGTCGACTCATTTCTTTCGACTGCCTTAAACGAGAAGTCTAAAACGTTTAAAAGTTGAAAACTAAGTTTTTTAAATGAACTGCACCGAAAAAACTTTACGACAGTTTAGCTGGTTAAAAACGCAGAGGAAAATATTTTATAAAATTTAAGCGTTCTAAAGATGTCCATTTTTGTTTTTGGCTTTTTTTTATTTTGGTTTGTTTCTGGCTTGTTTCTTTCTTTAAATTCTAGCGATCGAGCATATTTGAACGGTTTCATCAACCTGTCGGCGCACGTGCTCGAGAGCTAGAACTTTGATTGCTTTTGTTGTTGAGAATTGAGAATGTCCGAGCAGGTTTTTTTTATCGATTTCATCGCTTGTGGCGAGGCAAAAATCAAAACGCTTTTTGGACGAAAGAAAAGAGATTAAAAGGAAAAAAGAGAAGAAAAAAAAAACAAAAAAATAGGTTATGTGTTATGAACATTTATTTTCTCACGCGATGACGTCTAGTTTTGTTAGAGTAATTAAAATATGGTATCAAGTTTGTAATTTCTATCTTATTTTTAGTTACGGATAATTGCCAATTATGTCACGTTTAGTATACACAACGCTGTTTTCTTAATAGCAATATGATACAAACAAGTTATAAAAAAAAAAGCGTTCGCTCGATCTTCCTTAGTCAGTTGAACAAAAAGAAATTTTCACAACATATGATTGATTTGGTTGTCCTAGCAAGCTGTTTTAGCAAACGGCTAGAGGTTGCAACTGTTGTTCATTGAAAACGAAAAATCTAGCGTCAGCAACAAATTTTTGAATACATAATGTACGCAAAAGTGGCACTAACAAATGAAAATGTAAAAAAACTGTTTACCTTGATGCCAGACTCGCAGAGATGTTGTCGCTCGTTGCTATCGACTGCGAACAGCTTTGTTGTTTTTCGAAGTGCCTCTTCATTCTACTTATAGCCGAAGTTTTGGCTTCGAAAAAAAAATACGAACGTCGTTAAGCTCAACGAGCTGCTTTAATTGTTGTTCGTGCGAAAACGAAATGCTTAAAACGGATAAAAGTGTTGGCGTAATTACACTTTTCGACCGCGATGCAGTTTGTCAACTCTAGCGTACTTTTTTGGCTCGTGGAGCAAAAGCCTCATGATAATAGCAAAGGCTTAAAATGTCTTAACATGTCAGCAAAGGCTTAATATGCTTAATAAACTGTGGTTAAGTTTTTGCGGTGCAGTTCATTTACAACTTAATTTGCAACTTGCTGGCACAAGCAAACGTTTATGACTTCTCGTTTAAGACAGTTGAGCGAAATCAGTCGACTCACTCATTCTCCCTTTTCTGTTTTGTTTTTGTTTTGTTTTTTTGTTTTTGTTTTTGTTTTTGTTTGTTTTTTTTTTTCTTTGTTTGTCTTTTGTTTAAAATGTAAAAAACTCGAAAGGAAAGTTGTTGCTTTGTTTGCTTATTGAAAGTTTTCGCCAGTTGCAAGACTTAGTTTTGTTTTTGTTTACTTATTAAAATATCGAGGAAAATATTTGAGGACATCGCATTCTAATGGTGCCTTTATAACAACATCTAACGATTTAACGTTTAATGTTGTGCTCAAAAAAAAAATTCCTTTTATATCTCTCAATGGTCTCCAACGATAAAACTGCCGACCAATCGCAACGATTAAACAGCCAACCAATGGCAGCTCAATGGTCTCCAAACAAGAGACTGCCGACCAAAGGCAGCTCAGTGGTTTGAGAAGTGAGATCATTCGATTTCCTTTTATTATCTCCAGTTTGAACTAGTGCTTGGCTTGTGGTGCAGAAACTAAAACTTCCCGTTTTTGTATTTTGTTTTGAATTTCTTTGCTTTGAGCTTTTTAATCGATCGATAGCTTTAGGAGAAAAGAAGAAACCCCTCTGACGAAGTCTTGGCTTTTTTAAAAACGCTCAAATTTTGGCAAACAAATCTCATACGAAACGCTACTTTGATGTCAAGCTTTCGTTACTCCCTACTCCCTTCTAGCGGAGGGCGGCAAAAAGGTGTTGCATCCTAGAGCTAAAAGTGAGGAGGGAAGCAAGTTTTTTTTTCGTTTTGTTTGCTTTTTTATGTTTTTTGTTTTTTTGAGGGGGGAGAGTTAGAGGGTAAGGGGGTTAGGATTAGAGGGGGTTGGGGTTACGGTTTGGAAACCTGGGGACGAGGATATCAAGCAGGAGTTTAGTGTTAAGGTTAAAGGGCCCACGAGGGGCGTCCTTCAATTGTAAAATGCCTTTAGACGCACGTGTCTAGTCGTCTCGTTGCATCGACCTAGAGGAGTTTTCTGATAGATCTTGCGCTTTGGGCTCAGTTAATCGGTCTGTATCCATTGTAAACACGGTGTCTGCCGTTAGAAAATCGTTAACCAGGCGTTTAGAAAATCGTTAACCAGGCGTTTGTGAGCTTTAACAACCATCCCTTTGAGTTTAAAACGAACGTTTCTTCAAAAGCCACTCGAGATGGAGGTACTCACGGAGGTTTGTTACGGTAACAACCCTGTGGTTTGCCATCTTCTTTCTTTCCGCAGCGTCGCAAACGCATCGGCCGGTCTCTTAGGTGACGAAAAAACGTCTGATCTCTCGACTGGAATGCTTAACGTACTAAGATTAGTAGAGTTAGTACTAAGAGTTGCATCTGGCCGCCGTAATTTTCTTCGATGATGTCTTGAAAATTTCGTGACGTCGTTTTCAAACCTCTAGGGTCGATTTTAACCTTCGACCTTAAAGTCGATTTTAGCCTTCGGTGTGGCTCTGTACAACTTTTGCGGTGAAAAAGCTTGCGCGGAGTCTACAGTTGTATTTAGCCGACAGACGCTGGCAACGCAGAAACAGAATGACTCTTGGGCGGCGCAAACCGAGCGTTCAGCAAATTTCTAGCATTTTACGTCAAAGCGGACAATCTGCACGACAAATAAAGCTAACTTTCTCGTTGCAACAGTTAGTCACTGGATCGTTGGACGAGTGTGTACAGCTGTTTTGCGTCGAAAGCCGACCGTGGTCGGATGCGACTCTTCTTTTCATTCGAAAATCAGAACCTGGCCATCAGTCGTGTATCACCATCGAATGCTTAATGTAGTGATTTCTCGAAACGACAAAAGCTTGTAAAACAAACAGCTTCGCTGTACTGTTGCCTAATATGTTAACGGATGGCCAGGAACAACCTTGGTCTGTAATGAATGAGTTCGTTTTTCCATTCGAGGCACTAATTACTGCAGTTTTAAAAGTCACCTAAAGTATAAGCTCATCTCTCCATTCAAGAAAAACAAGCATCAGAGTTTCGGAAAGTTTGCATGCACGACACCACCATCGATGATACTTAAACAAACAGAAAATGAATTGCAAAACAGAACCACTGAATTGCAAAACATAACAACGGACAGCTTGTAAAATGCATGGTGATGAGCTTCTTCAATCCAATCAAGGAACCAAGCATCACAGTTTCGGCAATGGTGCATGTGCAAATCAGCAAACTGTGATACTTAATCAAACAACTTCACTGTTTTGCTTAGTTTAAGAACGGATGGCTAAGAACAACCTCGTTAGTGAGTATGAAGTCATCTCTTCATTCCAGGAATTAATAATAATCAGAGTTTTAGAAGTCTCTTACGTGCGATACTACTATCAACGGTACTTAATCAAACAGCCTCTCAGAATGGCCTAGTTTGAGAACGGAAGGCTAGGAACAACCTTAGTAGTGAGTCATCAGTTCAACTTTTCATTCAAGGAATTAAGCATCTAAAATCTGAAAAATAAAAAGAAGAGCTCTTTGTTAGAAGTTCTTATTTTTATTTTTCCTCAACTTCTATTTCTTTTCTTTTTTTACTTTTTTTTTTTTAATGATAGTTTTTCTTTTTTTTATCTATTTTGTTCGTTTAAATTAATACAACAGGCGTTTTAGGTCGTTTCTGTAACATTATTTAACACTTTAAATTGTAATAAATATTTGAACAGAAGAAAATCCCTTTCGTAACGTTAAAATGTCATAAGAACATTTCATCTTTACCAAATACGCTTGTAAAAATAGTTTCACTTTTAAAGTTTGTTGTATATGATATGTCTTTTAATTTAGTGAATCGCAATTTGGATTTTCTTAGGCGCACATCTACTTTAGTTGCTTTTTCTTAAAGAAAGGTCACCAGAGTTTTCTTACACAGCCCCTGCAGCATAATCTTTAACAAAATACTCTTTTGAAAAGTTTTACATTGAAATAAACAAAAGCCATTTGCGTAAGTAGAGATAACTTAGAGAATAAAAAGTGCATAAACGCCTCGCTACTTTGATGAAGAAGAAACGGATGACTAAATGCAACTTTTTAATTTCGTGTGCTATCTCTTTCGATTAAGGTACTTTTTGAATATTTTTTCAAAGAAATGTTAGCGTAGTTTTCCTTTTTTAAATTTAAATCATGTTTAAAGGTAGTTTTTGAATGTTTTTTCAAAGAAATGTTAGCGTAGTTTTCATCTATTAAATTTAAATCATGTTTAAAGGTAGTTTTTGAATGTTTTTTCAAAGAAATGTTAGCGTAGTTTTCATCTATTAAATCTAAATCATGTTTAAAGGTAGTTTTCGAATATTTTTTCAAAGAATTGTTAGCGTAGTTTTCCTCTTTTAGATCTAGCTTATGTTTAAGGTAGTTTTTGAGTATTTTTTCAAAGAAAAGTTAGCGTAGTTTTCCTCTTTTAGATCTAGCTTATGTTTAAGGTAGTTTTTGAGTATTTTTTCAAAGAAAAGTTAGCGTAGTTTTCCTCTTTTAGATCTAGCTTATGTTTAAGGTAGTTTTTAAATATTTTTTTAAAGAAAAGTTAGCATAGTTTTCCTCTTTTGGATATAGCTTATGTTTAAGGTAGTTTTTAAATATTTTTTTTAAAGAAAAGTTAGCGTAGTTTTCCTCCTTTAGATCTAGCTTATAATTCAGGTAGTTTTTGAATATTTTTTCAAATAAAAATTAGCAAAGTATAGTTTATTTAGCATGACATCACAAAATACTAAACTCAAAAAGGCAAGATAAAGTATAAGATAAACGTAAAATAAGATATAGATGAAACAAATGTTAGGCTGCATAAAATCAAAAACTGCATTGCCTATCATAAACACAAATGTCTAGTGAGAGCTTTTAAAGGTCGTTCTTTTCGTCTTTTAATTTGGTGAATCGCGATTTGAATTTTCTAAGGCGCACATGTCTTTCAGTTGCTTTTTTCTTAAGGAAAGGTCGCCAGAGTTTTTTTACGCAGCTCCTGCAGCATAATCTTTAACAAAATACTCTTTTGTATATCATTACATAGAAATAAACAAAAACCATATGCGTAAACAGAGATAAATTAGAACGCAAAAGTGCATAAAAAGCCTCGCTACTTTGCTATAGAAGAAGTGGATGACTAGATACAACTTTGTAAATTCGTGCACTACCTCAATGGATTAAGGTATTTTTCGAAAGTTTTTTAAAAGCATAAATAGCGTAGTCTTCCTCTTTTAAATCTAGCTTATGTCTAAGGCAGTTTTTGAATAGATTTTCAAAGAAAGGTTAGCGTACTTTTCCACTTTTAAGTTTAGCTTATGTAGCTTGACAAAACAACACACAAAAAGACAAGATAAAGTATCAGATAAACGTAAAATAAAATATAAATGAAACTAAAGTTAGGCTGCATAAAAAACAAACAACTTAATAATCTACTAGACATGTTTAAGTTGAATTAAGTAAAGTCCTTTGCGCAAATTTGGGTAAATAAGAGAGTAAAAATCCATAAAAAGAAGAAGTGGATGAGTAGATACAATTTTTTAAATTTGTGTGCTATCTCTATTGAATAAGGTAGTTTTCGAGAGTTTTTTCAAAGCAAAATTAGCGTAGTGTTCCTCTTTTAAATCTAGATTATCTCAAAAATAGATTTCGAATAGTTTTTCAAAGAAAGGTTAGCGCAGCTTTCCTCTTTTAACATTAGCTTATGTAGCTTGACATCACAGAACACAAAAAGATAAAATAAAATATAAGACAAACGTAAAATGAAAAATAGATGTAGCTAAAGTTAGGCAGCATAAAAAACCAACAACATAATAATCTACTAGGCATGTTTAAATTGAATTAAATAAAATCCTTTGCGCAAAAATAGGTATGTTAGAGAGTAAAAGCGCATAGAAAGCCTCGCTACTTTGCTGTGAAAGAAGTGGATGACTAGATACAACTTTTTAAAATCCTGTGCTATCTCTATCGATTAAGGTAGTTTTCGAAAGATTTTTCAAAGCAAAAATAGCGTAGTCTTTCTCTTTTAAATCTAGATTATGTCTAAGGTAGTTTTTGAACAGCTTTTCAAAGAAAGGTTAGCGTAGCTTTCCTCTTTTAAGTTTAGCTTATGTAGCTTGACATCACAAAACACAAAATTCAAAAAGACAAAATAAAATATAAGATAAACGTAAAATAAAATATAGATGAAGCTAAAGTTAGACTGCATAAAAAAACAACAACGTAATAACCTACTAGAATCTAATAAAACCCTATGCACAAATGTAGGTATGTTAGAGAGTAAAAGTGCATAAAAAGCCTCGCTACTTTGTTTAAGGTAGTTTTTGAATAGTTTTTCAAAGAAAGCTTAGCGTAGTTTTCCTCTTTAAAGTTTGGCTTATGTAGCTTGACATCACAAAACACAAAACACTAAAAGGAAAGGTAATATAAAAGTTAATCGTAAAATAAAATGTAGGTGAAATAAATGTTAGGCTGCATAAAAGAAAAAAAAAATCGTAACATAATAATCTTCTATATATGTTTGGATTGAATTAAATGAATTCCTTTGCGTAAATATAAGCAAACTAGTGAGAAAAAGTGCATAAAGAGCCTCGCTACTTTGCTGCAGAAGTAGTGGATGACTATATGCAATTTTTTAAAATCGTGTGCTATCTCTATCGATTAAGGTAGTTTTCGAAAGTTTTTTCAAAGTAAAAATAGTGTAGTTTTCCTCTTTTAAATCTAGCTTTTGTCTAGGGTAGTTTATGAATAGATTTTCAAAGAAAGGTTAGCGTAGCATTCCACTTTTAAGTTTAGCTTAAGTTGCTTGGCATCACAAAACTCAAAACTCAAAAAGAAAAGATAAAATATATGATAAACCTAAAACATAATATAGATGAAACTAAAGTTAGGCTGCATAAAAAACCAACAACATAATAATCTACTAGGCATGTTTAAATTGAATTAAATAAAATCCTTTGCGCAAATGTAGGTATGTTAGAGAGTAAAAGTGCATGAAAAGCCTCGCTACTTTGTTAAAGGTAGTTTTTGAATAGTTTTTCAAAGCAAGTTTAGCGTAGTTTTCCTCTTTTATGTTTAGACTATGTAGCTTGACATCACAGAACACAAAGCTCAAAAAGGCAAGATAAAATATAAGTTAATCGTAAAATATAGATGTAACAAAGTTTAGACTGCATAAAAAACCAACAACATAATAATCTACTAGGCATGTTTAAGTTGAATTAAATAATGTCCTTTGCGCAAATATAGGAAAGTTAGAGTAAAAATCCATAAAAAGCCTCGATACTTTGCTGAAGAAGAAGATGACTATATGCAACTTTTTAAAATTGTGAGCTATCTATATCGATTTAGGTCCTTTTTGAGTACTTTTTCAAAGAAAAGTTAGCGCAGTTTTCCCCTTTTAAGATTAGATTATGAAGCTTGACATAACAAAACACAAAACTAACAAAGGCAAGATAAAATATAAGGTAAACGCAATATAATGTATAGATGAAACTAAAGTTAGGCTGCATAAAACAAACGGGTAACAATACTCTTCTATGTATGTTTACATTGAGTTAAATAAAATCCTTTGCGCAAATATAGGTATGTTAGAGAATAAAAGTGCATAAAAAGCCTCAGTACTTTGCTGTAGAAGAAGTGGATGAGTAGATACAATTTTTTAAATTTGTGTGCTATCTCTATCGAATAAGTTAGTTTTCGAGAGTTTTTTCAAAGCAAAATTAGCGTAGTGTTCCTCTTTTAAATCTAGATTATCTCAAAAATAGATTTCGAATAGTTTTTCAAAGAAAGGTTAGCGCAGCTTTCCTCTTTTAACATTAGCTTATGTAGCTTGACATCACAGAACACAAAAAGATAAAATAAAATATAAGACAAACGTAAAATGAAAAATAGATGTAGCTAATCTGCTGCATAAAAAACCAACAACATAATAATCTACTAGGCATGTTTAAATTGAATTAAATAAAATCCTTTGCGCAAAAATAGGTATGTTAGAGAGTAAAAGCGCATAAAAAGCCTCGCTACTTTGTTAAAGGTAGTTTTTGAATAGTTTTTCAAAGACAGGTTAGCGTAAATTTCCTCTTTAAAGTTTAGCTTATGTAGCTTGACATCACAAAATATAAAACTCAAAAAGACAAGATAAAATATAAGATAAACGCAAAATAAAATATAGATGAAACTAAAGTTAGGCTGCATACAAAACCAACAACATAATATTCTACTAGTTATGTTTAAATTGAATTAAATAAAATCCTTTACGCAAATATAGGTAAGTTAGAGAGTAAAAGTGCATAAAAAGCTTTACTTTGCTGAAGAAGAAGATGAATAGATGCAACTTTTTAAATTCGTGAGCTATCTCTATCGGTGTAAGGTAGTTTTTGAACAATTTTTCAAAGAAAAGTTAGCCTAGTTTTCTTCTTTTAAGTTTAAATTATGTAGCTTGACATCACAAAATACAAAACTCAAAAAGACAAGATAAAATATAAGATAAACGCAAAATAAAATATAGATGAAACTAAAGTTAGGCTGCATACAAAACCAACAACATAATATTCTACTAGAAAAGTTAGCCTAGTTTCCTTCTTTTAAGTTTAGATTATGTAGCTTGACATCACAAAACACAAAAAGGCAAGATAAAATACAAGGTAAACGTAAAATAAAATAGAAGTCAAACAAAAGTTAGG
>NW_028324385.1:0-36992 GCF_058129835.1 Hydra viridissima | reverse complement strand
ATAATCAGACACAGAACAATGAGACGACGTGCGTCTAACTGCGCACTTTTAAGCAGCCAAAAACCTATAAAAGCATTAAACAAACAGCATTCAGAAATACCTGCGCTTGTGTTCACTGTCACATTACTCGACCATGGTCCGGCGCCGCTAGGATTTACTGCTCTTACTCTGAACACGTACACGGAATCCGGGCTAAGTCCCCCGAAAATAACACTTTTAGGCCCATTTTGGCCAACGTCTTGATTAACCCTTAGAATAACCTCCGTCCCCACCAGTTGACACTCGTAGCTAGTTAGCCTATCTTGCGGAACGCCATTGATTGCGTCCCATCCCATTGTTATGCTCGTCGCAGTGACATTTGTTACGCGCAGACCTGATGGAGTACTTACAGGAACAGCTAAACAAAACAATCACTACAAACATTCAAAATGTTCAAAGCGGCACCCCTAGTTTGAATTAACCCTCAGAGTCAGCCAATAGATCGGCGAAGATAGATGAAGAAAACGCATCAATTAAACAACGACTCCTTTGATAGAATAAGATCTACATACAAAAAAATGCAAGTCGTTATTACCGCAACCGGCTGCTGCCAGCTCATCTGAGTTATCTGAGCAGTCTCGAGCCAAATCGCAAGTTCTGTTTTTTGAGATGCACTGACCGCTTTCAACACATGTAAAGTCACTATCTTGACAAGTAACTAAAAAGAAAGAAACGTAAAAATAGAAAAAGAGCATTACAAAGGCTACACTGCACAGTTTGCAAATCAATCCAGGCTCAATTGAGCAGTTTCTGTGTGCACTGTCAGCTCGGGGCGACACCAACATTGCAGTAGGGCTTTAGAGGCGCATCTCTGACTGCGAAACCAAAAAGAAAACGGGGACTTTATGAAAACGTGAAAAGCTGCGTCAGAATTCGGTGCCTCTGCAGACTCTTCTGCCGTGTAAAATGAATGGTCTTTACCACTCATTTTACACGGCATGCAAAAGCAGCGCCTGCGCAGGTCGTAGCAACGCTTTAAACCTGCAGCGCTGAAGGTAAAGACTTCTGCTTGCAATGTAACAAAATGCATTGACGCTCTGAAACTCACCCCTATCCGCTGTTCTGAACACGTTTGTGATTAGCTGTCCCAAAGTCATTTGAGAATCATAAACATAGACGGTGTATCGGTAAGAAGTGGCGGCCTTCAAGTTTGTAAGAGTTACAGACAGCTCTGATGACAAAGTAGAATTCACACAACTTGTGAGCCCATCCAGATCGCAATAAGATACAATGTATTGGAAAGTGGATGGCTCCTCGCCATCTGTAGGTGGTGGAGGCGACCAAGATATTCTAACTGAAGTGGTTTCAAAGTACTTTACCGGAACGATTGTCACATTGCGAACAGCGCCGATCGAGCCTAGAAACAAACGTTTTAAAAAGAAATCAAACTCATCGCTCTCTACAAAACGCGCCCTTTGCTTGGCGCTATCCCTGACAAGCGAAAAGAACTTGTCTACGCTCAACCTAGCTTTTTAAAAAAGACCAACTTGCAACGCATGCTTGCGACACGCTGCCAAGTGTTGATTAGCAACGCTTAGTAAAATACAAAGGACGCTTAGTAAAATACAAAGGACGTTGGCAGCCTTATTCATATGTAAACAAGCGTCTGGACAGGTTTTCTGTTACTGACAAAAGAGCAGTTATTAAAACCTTGGGTGGTTCGAGAAGTTCATAGCAGCGCTTTGCTGCAAAACAACGAACCACCTCCGTGCAGGTGAGCTACGTCTCATGCTGCATTACGTTAGCAATGCATCACGAAATGTAGCTCACCTATGCTTAAACGTTAGGAGATGTTAACTCCTCTTCAAGCCACGGCCATTCCAGAACTGCTCGAAGTCGTTATTAATGAAGCATCTAGCAAAAAAAAAACTCATTCAACAATTTGCGGCACTTCACGAAACATCCGCCCCAGAACAAAACAACATAGCATAAACACCTGAAGTCTGCAGCATTACACCGTAAGAACCGCTGTAAGGACCATCTCCTGACGGGTTGACCGCTTTTCCTTTGAAAAAGTAAAAGACACCAGTAGACAAACCCGTAAAGTTAACACTCAGTGTACTGACAGAAGGCTGTAAATTTATGTTGTCCACCCTTTGCTCAACGCTGGTGTTCGTGTTGATAAACGAGTAGTACTGCACTCTCTCCGACGGATCCTTTATCACTGAGAAGAAAATGGCAATGGAGCTGGAGTCTAAAGCTACTATCGAATCAATTAACGGTGCTGACGTGGGCAACGCTAAAGAAAACAAGCAACAGCACATCAGATTATTGCCTGCAAATGCATCACCGCTTAATCAACGAGATCTTGCAGAAACTTAAACACTTAAATTTCAACTTACAGCAAGACGCTGAAAGCGTTTCGTCTGACTTATCCGCACAATCAAATATTCCGTTGCACAACCGTTCGTTCATCACGCAACTCTTGTCTTGAACACAAGTGAACTGTGTAGCCGGATCGCAAGTAGCTAAACAAAGAAAGCATTTTGTCACTTTCTGGAACTGGCGCTCGCCGTTTTGCTAACGCGCACCAGTCAAAAGAGAAAGCTTTCTCCTATGCAGCCGCTAGCTGAAAAAGCCAAACTTAGCGATTACACTGTTTAAACAGAACTTAGGGGAAAAAAAAACAAACCTTGAGAAGCTGTCCTAAACACGCCGTCTTTCAATGTACCCAACTTCGACGTTGACGAGGCAACAGCTCGCAATGAATACTGGTACAAACTGTTTGCCTTCAAGCCTGACAGCCGGACTCGCAGCACGCTGCTGTTCGTTGTTAGATTTAGGCAAGTAGTGAGAACGTTCAATTCGCAATACGTCACAACGTATGCCAAACTGCTTGCATTGTAACCAACAAGTGCACTAGGAGGGCCCCATTGCAGCAACACTGATGTTTGCTCAGAGTAAAGCGTTGGCGTAACTACTACATCGGATACCTCTCCTACGACACCTAAAGAGTCAAGCGAAATACAGCTGAGTACCGCCTTCGACTATGTAATGTCCTCGACTTCAAGAAATAATCAGACACAGAACAATGAGACGACGTGCGTCTAACTGCGCACTTTTAAGCAGCCAAAAACCTATAAAAGCATTAAACAAACAGCATTCAGAAATACCTGCGCTTGTGTTCACTGTCACATTACTCGACCATGGTCCGGCGCCGCTAGGATTTACTGCTCTTACTCTGAACACGTACACGGAATCCGGGCTAAGTCCCCCGAAAATAACACTTTTAGGCCCATTTTGGCCAACGTCTTGATTAACCCTTAGAATAACCTCCGTCCCCACCAGTTGACACTCGTAGCTAGTTAGCCTATCTTGCGGAACGCCATTGATTGCGTCCCATCCCATTGTTATGCTCGTCGCAGTGACATTTGTTACGCGCAGACCTGATGGAGTACTTACAGGAACAGCTAAACAAAACAATCACTACAAACATTCAAAATGTTCAAAGCGGCACCCCTAGTTTGAATTAACCCTCAGAGTCAGCCAATAGATCGGCGAAGATAGATGAAGAAAACGCATCAATTAAACAACGACTCCTTTGATAGAATAAGATCTACATACAAAAAAATGCAAGTCGTTATTACCGCAACCGGCTGCTGCCAGCTCATCTGAGTTATCTGAGCAGTCTCGAGCCAAATCGCAAGTTCTGTTTTTTGAGATGCACTGACCGCTTTCAACACATGTAAAGTCACTATCTTGACAAGTAACTAAAAAGAAAGAAACGTAAAAATAGAAAAAGAGCATTACAAAGGCTACACTGCACAGTTTGCAAATCAATCCAGGCTCAATTGAGCAGTTTCTGTGTGCACTGTCAGCTCGGGGCGACACCAACATTGCAGTAGGGCTTTAGAGGCGCATCTCTGACTGCGAAACCAAAAAGAAAACGGGGACTTTATGAAAACGTGAAAAGCTGCGTCAGAATTCGGTGCCTCTGCAGACTCTTCTGCCGTGTAAAATGAATGGTCTTTACCACTCATTTTACACGGCATGCAAAAGCAGCGCCTGCGCAGGTCGTAGCAACGCTTTAAACCTGCAGCGCTGAAGGTAAAGACTTCTGCTTGCAATGTAACAAAATGCATTGACGCTCTGAAACTCACCCCTATCCGCTGTTCTGAACACGTTTGTGATTAGCTGTCCCAAAGTCATTTGAGAATCATAAACATAGACGGTGTATCGGTAAGAAGTGGCGGCCTTCAAGTTTGTAAGAGTTACAGACAGCTCTGATGACAAAGTAGAATTCACACAACTTGTGAGCCCATCCAGATCGCAATAAGATACAATGTATTGGAAAGTGGATGGCTCCTCGCCATCTGTAGGTGGTGGAGGCGACCAAGATATTCTAACTGAAGTGGTTTCAAAGTACTTTACCGGAACGATTGTCACATTGCGAACAGCGCCGATCGAGCCTAGAAACAAACGTTTTAAAAAGAAATCAAACTCATCGCTCTCTACAAAACGCGCCCTTTGCTTGGCGCTATCCCTGACAAGCGAAAAGAACTTGTCTACGCTCAACCTAGCTTTTTAAAAAAGACCAACTTGCAACGCATGCTTGCGACACGCTGCCAAGTGTTGATTAGCAACGCTTAGTAAAATACAAAGGACGCTTAGTAAAATACAAAGGACGTTGGCAGCCTTATTCATATGTAAACAAGCGTCTGGACAGGTTTTCTGTTACTGACAAAAGAGCAGTTATTAAAACCTTGGGTGGTTCGAGAAGTTCATAGCAGCGCTTTGCTGCAAAACAACGAACCACCTCCGTGCAGGTGAGCTACGTCTCATGCTGCATTACGTTAGCAATGCATCACGAAATGTAGCTCACCTATGCTTAAACGTTAGGAGATGTTAACTCCTCTTCAAGCCACGGCCATTCCAGAACTGCTCGAAGTCGTTATTAATGAAGCATCTAGCAAAAAAAAAACTCATTCAACAATTTGCGGCACTTCACGAAACATCCGCCCCAGAACAAAACAACATAGCATAAACACCTGAAGTCTGCAGCATTACACCGTAAGAACCGCTGTAAGGACCATCTCCTGACGGGTTGACCGCTTTTCCTTTGAAAAAGTAAAAGACACCAGTAGACAAACCCGTAAAGTTAACACTCAGTGTACTGACAGAAGGCTGTAAATTTATGTTGTCCACCCTTTGCTCAACGCTGGTGTTCGTGTTGATAAACGAGTAGTACTGCACTCTCTCCGACGGATCCTTTATCACTGAGAAGAAAATGGCAATGGAGCTGGAGTCTAAAGCTACTATCGAATCAATTAACGGTGCTGACGTGGGCAACGCTAAAGAAAACAAGCAACAGCACATCAGATTATTGCCTGCAAATGCATCACCGCTTAATCAACGAGATCTTGCAGAAACTTAAACACTTAAATTTCAACTTACAGCAAGACGCTGAAAGCGTTTCGTCTGACTTATCCGCACAATCAAATATTCCGTTGCACAACCGTTCGTTCATCACGCAACTCTTGTCTTGAACACAAGTGAACTGTGTAGCCGGATCGCAAGTAGCTAAACAAAGAAAGCATTTTGTCACTTTCTGGAACTGGCGCTCGCCGTTTTGCTAACGCGCACCAGTCAAAAGAGAAAGCTTTCTCCTATGCAGCCGCTAGCTGAAAAAGCCAAACTTAGCGATTACACTGTTTAAACAGAACTTAGGGGAAAAAAAAACAAACCTTGAGAAGCTGTCCTAAACACGCCGTCTTTCAATGTACCCAACTTCGACGTTGACGAGGCAACAGCTCGCAATGAATACTGGTACAAACTGTTTGCCTTCAAGCCTGACAGCCGGACTCGCAGCACGCTGCTGTTCGTTGTTAGATTTAGGCAAGTAGTGAGAACGTTCAATTCGCAATACGTCACAACGTATGCCAAACTGCTTGCATTGTAACCAACAAGTGCACTAGGAGGGCCCCATTGCAGCAACACTGATGTTTGCTCAGAGTAAAGCGTTGGCGTAACTACTACATCGGATACCTCTCCTACGACACCTAAAGAGTCAAGCGAAATACAGCTGAGTACCGCCTTCGACTATGTAATGTCCTCGACTTCAAGAAATAATCAGACACAGAACAATGAGACGACGTGCGTCTAACTGCGCACTTTTAAGCAGCCAAAAACCTATAAAAGCATTAAACAAACAGCATTCAGAAATACCTGCGCTTGTGTTCACTGTCACATTACTCGACCATGGTCCGGCGCCGCTAGGATTTACTGCTCTTACTCTGAACACGTACACGGAATCCGGGCTAAGTCCCCCGAAAATAACACTTTTAGGCCCATTTTGGCCAACGTCTTGATTAACCCTTAGAATAACCTCCGTCCCCACCAGTTGACACTCGTAGCTAGTTAGCCTATCTTGCGGAACGCCATTGATTGCGTCCCATCCCATTGTTATGCTCGTCGCAGTGACATTTGTTACGCGCAGACCTGATGGAGTACTTACAGGAACAGCTAAACAAAACAATCACTACAAACATTCAAAATGTTCAAAGCGGCACCCCTAGTTTGAATTAACCCTCAGAGTCAGCCAATAGATCGGCGAAGATAGATGAAGAAAACGCATCAATTAAACAACGACTCCTTTGATAGAATAAGATCTACATACAAAAAAATGCAAGTCGTTATTACCGCAACCGGCTGCTGCCAGCTCATCTGAGTTATCTGAGCAGTCTCGAGCCAAATCGCAAGTTCTGTTTTTTGAGATGCACTGACCGCTTTCAACACATGTAAAGTCACTATCTTGACAAGTAACTAAAAAGAAAGAAACGTAAAAATAGAAAAAGAGCATTACAAAGGCTACACTGCACAGTTTGCAAATCAATCCAGGCTCAATTGAGCAGTTTCTGTGTGCACTGTCAGCTCGGGGCGACACCAACATTGCAGTAGGGCTTTAGAGGCGCATCTCTGACTGCGAAACCAAAAAGAAAACGGGGACTTTATGAAAACGTGAAAAGCTGCGTCAGAATTCGGTGCCTCTGCAGACTCTTCTGCCGTGTAAAATGAATGGTCTTTACCACTCATTTTACACGGCATGCAAAAGCAGCGCCTGCGCAGGTCGTAGCAACGCTTTAAACCTGCAGCGCTGAAGGTAAAGACTTCTGCTTGCAATGTAACAAAATGCATTGACGCTCTGAAACTCACCCCTATCCGCTGTTCTGAACACGTTTGTGATTAGCTGTCCCAAAGTCATTTGAGAATCATAAACATAGACGGTGTATCGGTAAGAAGTGGCGGCCTTCAAGTTTGTAAGAGTTACAGACAGCTCTGATGACAAAGTAGAATTCACACAACTTGTGAGCCCATCCAGATCGCAATAAGATACAATGTATTGGAAAGTGGATGGCTCCTCGCCATCTGTAGGTGGTGGAGGCGACCAAGATATTCTAACTGAAGTGGTTTCAAAGTACTTTACCGGAACGATTGTCACATTGCGAACAGCGCCGATCGAGCCTAGAAACAAACGTTTTAAAAAGAAATCAAACTCATCGCTCTCTACAAAACGCGCCCTTTGCTTGGCGCTATCCCTGACAAGCGAAAAGAACTTGTCTACGCTCAACCTAGCTTTTTAAAAAAGACCAACTTGCAACGCATGCTTGCGACACGCTGCCAAGTGTTGATTAGCAACGCTTAGTAAAATACAAAGGACGCTTAGTAAAATACAAAGGACGTTGGCAGCCTTATTCATATGTAAACAAGCGTCTGGACAGGTTTTCTGTTACTGACAAAAGAGCAGTTATTAAAACCTTGGGTGGTTCGAGAAGTTCATAGCAGCGCTTTGCTGCAAAACAACGAACCACCTCCGTGCAGGTGAGCTACGTCTCATGCTGCATTACGTTAGCAATGCATCACGAAATGTAGCTCACCTATGCTTAAACGTTAGGAGATGTTAACTCCTCTTCAAGCCACGGCCATTCCAGAACTGCTCGAAGTCGTTATTAATGAAGCATCTAGCAAAAAAAAAACTCATTCAACAATTTGCGGCACTTCACGAAACATCCGCCCCAGAACAAAACAACATAGCATAAACACCTGAAGTCTGCAGCATTACACCGTAAGAACCGCTGTAAGGACCATCTCCTGACGGGTTGACCGCTTTTCCTTTGAAAAAGTAAAAGACACCAGTAGACAAACCCGTAAAGTTAACACTCAGTGTACTGACAGAAGGCTGTAAATTTATGTTGTCCACCCTTTGCTCAACGCTGGTGTTCGTGTTGATAAACGAGTAGTACTGCACTCTCTCCGACGGATCCTTTATCACTGAGAAGAAAATGGCAATGGAGCTGGAGTCTAAAGCTACTATCGAATCAATTAACGGTGCTGACGTGGGCAACGCTAAAGAAAACAAGCAACAGCACATCAGATTATTGCCTGCAAATGCATCACCGCTTAATCAACGAGATCTTGCAGAAACTTAAACACTTAAATTTCAACTTACAGCAAGACGCTGAAAGCGTTTCGTCTGACTTATCCGCACAATCAAATATTCCGTTGCACAACCGTTCGTTCATCACGCAACTCTTGTCTTGAACACAAGTGAACTGTGTAGCCGGATCGCAAGTAGCTAAACAAAGAAAGCATTTTGTCACTTTCTGGAACTGGCGCTCGCCGTTTTGCTAACGCGCACCAGTCAAAAGAGAAAGCTTTCTCCTATGCAGCCGCTAGCTGAAAAAGCCAAACTTAGCGATTACACTGTTTAAACAGAACTTAGGGGAAAAAAAAACAAACCTTGAGAAGCTGTCCTAAACACGCCGTCTTTCAATGTACCCAACTTCGACGTTGACGAGGCAACAGCTCGCAATGAATACTGGTACAAACTGTTTGCCTTCAAGCCTGACAGCCGGACTCGCAGCACGCTGCTGTTCGTTGTTAGATTTAGGCAAGTAGTGAGAACGTTCAATTCGCAATACGTCACAACGTATGCCAAACTGCTTGCATTGTAACCAACAAGTGCACTAGGAGGGCCCCATTGCAGCAACACTGATGTTTGCTCAGAGTAAAGCGTTGGCGTAACTACTACATCGGATACCTCTCCTACGACACCTAAAGAGTCAAGCGAAATACAGCTGAGTACCGCCTTCGACTATGTAATGTCCTCGACTTCAAGAAATAATCAGACACAGAACAATGAGACGACGTGCGTCTAACTGCGCACTTTTAAGCAGCCAAAAACCTATAAAAGCATTAAACAAACAGCATTCAGAAATACCTGCGCTTGTGTTCACTGTCACATTACTCGACCATGGTCCGGCGCCGCTAGGATTTACTGCTCTTACTCTGAACACGTACACGGAATCCGGGCTAAGTCCCCCGAAAATAACACTTTTAGGCCCATTTTGGCCAACGTCTTGATTAACCCTTAGAATAACCTCCGTCCCCACCAGTTGACACTCGTAGCTAGTTAGCCTATCTTGCGGAACGCCATTGATTGCGTCCCATCCCATTGTTATGCTCGTCGCAGTGACATTTGTTACGCGCAGACCTGATGGAGTACTTACAGGAACAGCTAAACAAAACAATCACTACAAACATTCAAAATGTTCAAAGCGGCACCCCTAGTTTGAATTAACCCTCAGAGTCAGCCAATAGATCGGCGAAGATAGATGAAGAAAACGCATCAATTAAACAACGACTCCTTTGATAGAATAAGATCTACATACAAAAAAATGCAAGTCGTTATTACCGCAACCGGCTGCTGCCAGCTCATCTGAGTTATCTGAGCAGTCTCGAGCCAAATCGCAAGTTCTGTTTTTTGAGATGCACTGACCGCTTTCAACACATGTAAAGTCACTATCTTGACAAGTAACTAAAAAGAAAGAAACGTAAAAATAGAAAAAGAGCATTACAAAGGCTACACTGCACAGTTTGCAAATCAATCCAGGCTCAATTGAGCAGTTTCTGTGTGCACTGTCAGCTCGGGGCGACACCAACATTGCAGTAGGGCTTTAGAGGCGCATCTCTGACTGCGAAACCAAAAAGAAAACGGGGACTTTATGAAAACGTGAAAAGCTGCGTCAGAATTCGGTGCCTCTGCAGACTCTTCTGCCGTGTAAAATGAATGGTCTTTACCACTCATTTTACACGGCATGCAAAAGCAGCGCCTGCGCAGGTCGTAGCAACGCTTTAAACCTGCAGCGCTGAAGGTAAAGACTTCTGCTTGCAATGTAACAAAATGCATTGACGCTCTGAAACTCACCCCTATCCGCTGTTCTGAACACGTTTGTGATTAGCTGTCCCAAAGTCATTTGAGAATCATAAACATAGACGGTGTATCGGTAAGAAGTGGCGGCCTTCAAGTTTGTAAGAGTTACAGACAGCTCTGATGACAAAGTAGAATTCACACAACTTGTGAGCCCATCCAGATCGCAATAAGATACAATGTATTGGAAAGTGGATGGCTCCTCGCCATCTGTAGGTGGTGGAGGCGACCAAGATATTCTAACTGAAGTGGTTTCAAAGTACTTTACCGGAACGATTGTCACATTGCGAACAGCGCCGATCGAGCCTAGAAACAAACGTTTTAAAAAGAAATCAAACTCATCGCTCTCTACAAAACGCGCCCTTTGCTTGGCGCTATCCCTGACAAGCGAAAAGAACTTGTCTACGCTCAACCTAGCTTTTTAAAAAAGACCAACTTGCAACGCATGCTTGCGACACGCTGCCAAGTGTTGATTAGCAACGCTTAGTAAAATACAAAGGACGCTTAGTAAAATACAAAGGACGTTGGCAGCCTTATTCATATGTAAACAAGCGTCTGGACAGGTTTTCTGTTACTGACAAAAGAGCAGTTATTAAAACCTTGGGTGGTTCGAGAAGTTCATAGCAGCGCTTTGCTGCAAAACAACGAACCACCTCCGTGCAGGTGAGCTACGTCTCATGCTGCATTACGTTAGCAATGCATCACGAAATGTAGCTCACCTATGCTTAAACGTTAGGAGATGTTAACTCCTCTTCAAGCCACGGCCATTCCAGAACTGCTCGAAGTCGTTATTAATGAAGCATCTAGCAAAAAAAAAACTCATTCAACAATTTGCGGCACTTCACGAAACATCCGCCCCAGAACAAAACAACATAGCATAAACACCTGAAGTCTGCAGCATTACACCGTAAGAACCGCTGTAAGGACCATCTCCTGACGGGTTGACCGCTTTTCCTTTGAAAAAGTAAAAGACACCAGTAGACAAACCCGTAAAGTTAACACTCAGTGTACTGACAGAAGGCTGTAAATTTATGTTGTCCACCCTTTGCTCAACGCTGGTGTTCGTGTTGATAAACGAGTAGTACTGCACTCTCTCCGACGGATCCTTTATCACTGAGAAGAAAATGGCAATGGAGCTGGAGTCTAAAGCTACTATCGAATCAATTAACGGTGCTGACGTGGGCAACGCTAAAGAAAACAAGCAACAGCACATCAGATTATTGCCTGCAAATGCATCACCGCTTAATCAACGAGATCTTGCAGAAACTTAAACACTTAAATTTCAACTTACAGCAAGACGCTGAAAGCGTTTCGTCTGACTTATCCGCACAATCAAATATTCCGTTGCACAACCGTTCGTTCATCACGCAACTCTTGTCTTGAACACAAGTGAACTGTGTAGCCGGATCGCAAGTAGCTAAACAAAGAAAGCATTTTGTCACTTTCTGGAACTGGCGCTCGCCGTTTTGCTAACGCGCACCAGTCAAAAGAGAAAGCTTTCTCCTATGCAGCCGCTAGCTGAAAAAGCCAAACTTAGCGATTACACTGTTTAAACAGAACTTAGGGGAAAAAAAAACAAACCTTGAGAAGCTGTCCTAAACACGCCGTCTTTCAATGTACCCAACTTCGACGTTGACGAGGCAACAGCTCGCAATGAATACTGGTACAAACTGTTTGCCTTCAAGCCTGACAGCCGGACTCGCAGCACGCTGCTGTTCGTTGTTAGATTTAGGCAAGTAGTGAGAACGTTCAATTCGCAATACGTCACAACGTATGCCAAACTGCTTGCATTGTAACCAACAAGTGCACTAGGAGGGCCCCATTGCAGCAACACTGATGTTTGCTCAGAGTAAAGCGTTGGCGTAACTACTACATCGGATACCTCTCCTACGACACCTAAAGAGTCAAGCGAAATACAGCTGAGTACCGCCTTCGACTATGTAATGTCCTCGACTTCAAGAAATAATCAGACACAGAACAATGAGACGACGTGCGTCTAACTGCGCACTTTTAAGCAGCCAAAAACCTATAAAAGCATTAAACAAACAGCATTCAGAAATACCTGCGCTTGTGTTCACTGTCACATTACTCGACCATGGTCCGGCGCCGCTAGGATTTACTGCTCTTACTCTGAACACGTACACGGAATCCGGGCTAAGTCCCCCGAAAATAACACTTTTAGGCCCATTTTGGCCAACGTCTTGATTAACCCTTAGAATAACCTCCGTCCCCACCAGTTGACACTCGTAGCTAGTTAGCCTATCTTGCGGAACGCCATTGATTGCGTCCCATCCCATTGTTATGCTCGTCGCAGTGACATTTGTTACGCGCAGACCTGATGGAGTACTTACAGGAACAGCTAAACAAAACAATCACTACAAACATTCAAAATGTTCAAAGCGGCACCCCTAGTTTGAATTAACCCTCAGAGTCAGCCAATAGATCGGCGAAGATAGATGAAGAAAACGCATCAATTAAACAACGACTCCTTTGATAGAATAAGATCTACATACAAAAAAATGCAAGTCGTTATTACCGCAACCGGCTGCTGCCAGCTCATCTGAGTTATCTGAGCAGTCTCGAGCCAAATCGCAAGTTCTGTTTTTTGAGATGCACTGACCGCTTTCAACACATGTAAAGTCACTATCTTGACAAGTAACTAAAAAGAAAGAAACGTAAAAATAGAAAAAGAGCATTACAAAGGCTACACTGCACAGTTTGCAAATCAATCCAGGCTCAATTGAGCAGTTTCTGTGTGCACTGTCAGCTCGGGGCGACACCAACATTGCAGTAGGGCTTTAGAGGCGCATCTCTGACTGCGAAACCAAAAAGAAAACGGGGACTTTATGAAAACGTGAAAAGCTGCGTCAGAATTCGGTGCCTCTGCAGACTCTTCTGCCGTGTAAAATGAATGGTCTTTACCACTCATTTTACACGGCATGCAAAAGCAGCGCCTGCGCAGGTCGTAGCAACGCTTTAAACCTGCAGCGCTGAAGGTAAAGACTTCTGCTTGCAATGTAACAAAATGCATTGACGCTCTGAAACTCACCCCTATCCGCTGTTCTGAACACGTTTGTGATTAGCTGTCCCAAAGTCATTTGAGAATCATAAACATAGACGGTGTATCGGTAAGAAGTGGCGGCCTTCAAGTTTGTAAGAGTTACAGACAGCTCTGATGACAAAGTAGAATTCACACAACTTGTGAGCCCATCCAGATCGCAATAAGATACAATGTATTGGAAAGTGGATGGCTCCTCGCCATCTGTAGGTGGTGGAGGCGACCAAGATATTCTAACTGAAGTGGTTTCAAAGTACTTTACCGGAACGATTGTCACATTGCGAACAGCGCCGATCGAGCCTAGAAACAAACGTTTTAAAAAGAAATCAAACTCATCGCTCTCTACAAAACGCGCCCTTTGCTTGGCGCTATCCCTGACAAGCGAAAAGAACTTGTCTACGCTCAACCTAGCTTTTTAAAAAAGACCAACTTGCAACGCATGCTTGCGACACGCTGCCAAGTGTTGATTAGCAACGCTTAGTAAAATACAAAGGACGCTTAGTAAAATACAAAGGACGTTGGCAGCCTTATTCATATGTAAACAAGCGTCTGGACAGGTTTTCTGTTACTGACAAAAGAGCAGTTATTAAAACCTTGGGTGGTTCGAGAAGTTCATAGCAGCGCTTTGCTGCAAAACAACGAACCACCTCCGTGCAGGTGAGCTACGTCTCATGCTGCATTACGTTAGCAATGCATCACGAAATGTAGCTCACCTATGCTTAAACGTTAGGAGATGTTAACTCCTCTTCAAGCCACGGCCATTCCAGAACTGCTCGAAGTCGTTATTAATGAAGCATCTAGCAAAAAAAAAACTCATTCAACAATTTGCGGCACTTCACGAAACATCCGCCCCAGAACAAAACAACATAGCATAAACACCTGAAGTCTGCAGCATTACACCGTAAGAACCGCTGTAAGGACCATCTCCTGACGGGTTGACCGCTTTTCCTTTGAAAAAGTAAAAGACACCAGTAGACAAACCCGTAAAGTTAACACTCAGTGTACTGACAGAAGGCTGTAAATTTATGTTGTCCACCCTTTGCTCAACGCTGGTGTTCGTGTTGATAAACGAGTAGTACTGCACTCTCTCCGACGGATCCTTTATCACTGAGAAGAAAATGGCAATGGAGCTGGAGTCTAAAGCTACTATCGAATCAATTAACGGTGCTGACGTGGGCAACGCTAAAGAAAACAAGCAACAGCACATCAGATTATTGGCTGTTTTATATATACAATATTAGGAAGTAGTTTTAGCAACATATATACAAATTGATGTTATTATGTATTCTTTTTATTCGTTAATTATTCAACGGTATTGATTGTTTTATTTTTGTTATGTTATGTTCATCTTAAGATTCTTTTCCGTATTTGAATTCCTTGTGATAATATTTTTCCAGCTAACTTATTTTTCGCTGAAATTTATTTTTTTGTTAGTCAATTTGAAAAAGGTAATCTGCTATTGATAATTCTTTTGAAGATTATTTACGAGAGAGAACTTTTTATATAGATTGCGAAATTTTATTTTTTTATTTGAAACTAAGACAATAATGTTTTGATAACGTTTTTAGTTTCTAAAGCCGTCGACGGACTGGTGCTTCTATAGCCGTCAAAGCGTACTTCACTTATTAGAATTACAGCAATAGCCACAACCTATTTAAAAGTGCTGAATCAATCAAAGTTAAGTTTATTTAAGCAGAAAAAGTAAAACTATACTTCTTATATTCTAGAAATTACAAAAACATATGATGTAAGTTTTCAAACTTCGCTTGTTCCTACTGTCCGTCAATGTACTATTATTCTAAAAATTACAAAAGCATATGGTGTTAATTTTCGAACTTTACTTGTTCCTGTCCGTCAATTTTTTTAAAAGTAATCAGTTTGTCGTGAAATTTTGTCTTCATTTATTTGGAATGTAATTTTTTACTATAATTGAAAACTTTGAGATATTACGACACTAAAAAAATCAAATCTCTTCGTTTGAAACGAAATTAAAATCTTTTTGAAGTTTTTATTGGAATGTAATTTTTTACTATAATTGAAAACTTTGAGATATTACGACACTAAAAAAATCAAATCTCTTCGTTTGAAACGAAATTAAAATCTTTTGGAAGTTTTTTCTAATAATCTTACAACATGATGCAGCAGCAGTTTCATCTGATTTATCAGCACAATCAAACACACCATTGCATATACTTGATTTTAACACACATGATTGGTCTTGAACACATGTGTAATAAGTATCAGGATTGCATGAAGCTATATTTATAGAAAGTAAGAATTATTACAAATATAAAAGTTTTATAAGCAAAATAAGCTCAAATTATTTGATGATTTTTTTCATATGGGAAAATAAAGTAATCAGAATATAATTGATGGGTATTTTCTTAATTTTATATTTGAAAAATCTTAAATCTAAAAGAATGCTTTTCAAAAAATACTCACATCTTTTGCTTGCACTTTATACATCAGAGTAAAATTAATTCATATAACTAGGTATAACTTTATATTTTGAATCAAAGATGGATTTTTTTTTCTTTTAAGCAGAAAAAAGTAGGTAAAAAATTACATTCGAAGCTTTTATAACACTTTTTTACGTATAAATTGTGTTAATACATTTCATATTTTTAAAAATAAATTTATAAACTTTTATCAAAATTAACAGCAATAAAAATTAATTTTTTTAGTTTGTATAACCAATACTTTTTATTAAAAAACAAAATGAAATTAAAATACCTCTCAAAGCAGTTTGAAAAATATTTCCTGTGGGTACTCCAACTTTTACCCCGACTACATTTTTTGCAATAGGAGTTATAGTGAAGTTATAAATATAATTTGATTTCAGATTTGATAACTCAATTCTTAATGTACTGCTATTCATGGATAAGTTTGTACATGCTGTTAATGCATTTAGTTCGCAATATGTCAAAAAGTATGTTAAACTATTTATTGTATACCCAACAATATCAATAGGAGGACTCCATTCTAGCAGAACAGATGAGTTTTCAAAGAAAGGTTTCGGTGAAGCTTTTATACTTGTAACTTTACCAAGAACTCCTATGTATAAAAATAAAAGAAATATTATAAGCACAAATTTTATTTAAATCACATAATACAAAAATAAAAGTAAACATCAATAACATAGATAATCAAAGCCATTATAAGTAAAATTCATAATGGCTTTAATTATTTTTATTTGAAAACAACATTTACCTGAACTGGTAAAGGCAGTTACAAAACTTGAATATTGTCCAGGACCACTGAGGTTAATTGCTCGCACTCGAAATTTATATAAAGATTCAGGGAAAAGGCCAGTAAATGTGACGCTTACAAGACCATCACTCTGACCAATAGTTATTATGTACCCATACCCACCAACTGCTGCTAATAACTGACATTGGTAACCTGTTATACGATCTTCTGGTTTATCATTAATAGCATCCCATTCTATAGTAACATTTGATGATGTTATACTCTTTACATGCAAGTTGGAAGGAATACTTGTAGGAGACTCTACGTGTTGAAACAATAAAAAAGATTTTGTTACATTTACTATAACTCAAATATAAAATATCATTTGTATATGAAAAGAGCTGCAATAAATTAATTTTTAAAAAAATGCAACAAAATATTATCAAAATAAAACTTTATTCAACCTAAAATAAGGAAAAAAATCAAATGAAATTGTAACAGAAATCTGGTTTTTAACATTGCTAAATCATATAATATTAAATTTAAACAAAAAAGGAAACAAAAACAAAAAAACAAAAAAATATTAAAATATTATAAATTTACAAATATAAATTGGAAATCTTGTTATAGCTAAATAAAAACAATTTTACTAACTTTATTTTCAATTACTTTACTTTTTATTATTTTGAAAAAACACTTTTTATAAAAGAAGTGATTTTTCTGCAACTTTTACAACTTTATAACTAATTTATGAAAAAGTTATTTTATTAAAAGGACTATAATGCTATCTCAGAAAAAGGTAAAAGAATGCATATTAATTGCTAATAGCCTACAAAGAATGACATATAACTACATAAATTGATTTAATAAATGTTGCATTTATCCTACCACATCCTGCGTTCAAACTTTCATCAGAGCCATCAGAACAATCTTGAAAAAAATCGCAAGTTTTACTTCTACTGATGCAAACTTGACTCTGTATACATTGATAGTCTGTATCAGGACATATTGCTGTAAGATATATTTATGTATGTATGTATGTGTGTGTATATATATATATATATATATATATATATATATATATATATATATATATATATATATATATATATATATATATATATATATATATATATATATATATGTATATATATATATATATATGTATATATATACACACACACACACACACACACACACACACACACACACACACACACACACACACATACATACTTATATGTAGTAATTATATTACATTCACAACGTTGTACCTTTAGACTAGTTACAGACTGCTTCGCGTATGTTAAAGAGAAGTAGAATGGAGCAAATGAAACGGGTTAAAAGGAAAGGTGGGAGGAGGGGGAGAGGGGAGGAGGGGGAGGAAGGGGAGGAGGGAAGGAGGGGGAGAATGGGGAGGGGGAAGAGGGTGTTTAGTGAAAGCTTCTTTATTCACCCCACCCCTTCTCTCTTTACATAAAAGATTAGAACTTTGATTATCAACTTTGGTAAAAAGTGAAAATAAGATACATATGAACACAAATTCTTTGTGGTAATCTCTGCGAATTTACTATATTGAACACAAAACTTAAAATACTCTTTTTTTTAACCGTTATGGGCTAACATCAATCTTTCACTTAGATGTTATCAATTGTTTAAATTTAAAATAAGACTAGTTACCAAGGATTAGCCACACTGTTAGCGTCATTATTGTCTGTTTTCGTAAATAATGAAAGTTGCATTACTGGAAGTCAATCTTATCAGTTTGTTCGATAGGGAAGTTTCTAATTTTTACAGAAAAAAAGGTTAAAAGAAACTTCGAAACTCACCCTGTGTAGTATATACCACATACCAAACAATGGCAACTGACAAAAAAATTTTCTCTTTCATGCCACTTTATACTTAAAACTAAAAGAAAGACGGTTTTTTATATTAAAATTAGATTGATGAATTTTCACGAACTGATTATACTGCGCTTTCTTCTATTGAAAGCTACTATCAACATCTCGGCTATTTTTAATGCTAAACCAAAAAGCTGGACACTTTCTAAACCAAATTTTGTTCGTTCTTTGAGTGGTTTTTAAGATAGAGAACACATACTAAAAAGTTTACGTTATAAAACAAGTTTATGGACTATCACAACATTTACACGCTTTAAAAATATCTGTATTGGAGATGTTAGCTACTATTGAAAAGTAATGATTGGTTTAGAAATTTTCTGATCTTCACTACTGCTTGTCATCAAATTAAAAAATAACAAAAAAAAGTTCTTATTTTCTCCCATTTTATTATCAAATATTCTCCTTCAAATTATATTTGAATTTCAATTATATCAGTTCAACCTGATCAAAAACAAACTATTACCTTCTATTTCCAAATATACGACAATGTGATCGTTTTGGTTGAATCACAAAACGAATTGTTTGATCGGGTTATGCAACGCTTCTTACGTATTCATCACGATTAGTGATTCTAAATCAATCTCATTATGTAAGTCTAATTAGTAATCAATATAAGGCCTGGCCATAACAGAAGCTGAGATCATTGGTGTTATTCTTTTCACTAATAGATATAATAAAAAATCCTAAATAACTAAAATACTTATCAGTATTCTTGATATCGCTTTTATAACAAAAATGTTGACATAAACTTTTCGGAATTTACTCCGTTATAAAATGATTATATCGTTGATCATATAAATGTTATAAAAAAATTTTCTTACCTTAATATTGAGCTAATTAACAATAAATATTGGCTATAGTTTTTTAGGTTTAATTGGTTCCTTTTGAATGACTCTTATTTCAAGGAATTAGTTAGCACAATTGACAGAATGTTATTGTTGTTCTCATGTTGCTGTTGGAGTACAGAATCACCATGGTTAAAAAGGAAAAATGGCTCTTGTTTTCGTGACACCTGAGCGTGTGTAAGAATACACCTAAAAAATATTTTTTTCGCTTCTTAAAAAATAAGTTCATTTAAATGAAAGGAAACTGATATGATCTACGTTTTTTAAAAATGGAAAATTTTTTTATTTTGCGAAGTTATTTTTTGATTTTTGCTTTCTTTTTATCTGCAGCTTCATTACAATAGATTTGATTTAAATCATGCAATAAAGCTTACTCTATATCTTCTGTTAAAGCTTTATGTTCAAAATTTTTCTTTTAAGCAGAGTAAAGTAAACCTGTTTTACCATTTTCTAGTGTTATTTACTACCTTTCGTTTGACTTTTCTTAAAATTTAGTATAACCTGATTTATTTTTTTGGAAAACGTTTTATGCTCTTTGTGGTCACACTGCTAACCCTAACGGACTTCCCTAGTTGACTGATCTTATAGATCCTACAAGAATCCTATGGGTTGAGTTGCACAAGTCCCTGCAAGACCTATAAGCATCCTTTTGAAGGATCTTGTAGGATTTAAAGGAATTCTTATAGGATAAGGTAAGATCTAAAAGAATATTTTAAAAGATCTTGAAGGATCAAAATAGGATTCTCATAGGATGCTGTAGGCTATTTAATTTTAGATTCGTAATAGGTAAGTTTAAGTTGGAATTAATATTTTCTTATTGAAATAAAATTTCATTCTGTGTAAAATAAATTTTGCACATTAAAAACTAAATAAATAGTATAGCAGACATTGTTTTTTTTTAGTACGTGTACTAAACATGTACATGTACCAAACAAAATGTAAACGTTTTTATAGATTAAACAGGATATACCTTGTTATAACAAATGAAAATGAAATTTTTATAACGAAATTGTTAAAAAAGCGCGTTTCTTAATTTCTCCTTTAATTATCTGAGTGAAGTTAAGAAACGCGCTTTTTTTTCATTTGTGAAAAAAAGTATATTTTACAGAATTAACATTAACAAAACAACTTTTCTGTTTTTACTTACGATCTTACGAATCCTTTAGGATATCCTAAAGGATAATATAAGAATATTGCCATCCTACAAGACTTATAAGTTTTCTGTAAGATAGTCAACTAGGGTTTAAACTACTAGTTGAACTTGAAAAATTACAATTTTGGCGCTTGGATTAATCGTTACCAAAAAAAATCTTCTGATTGAAAATTTATGACTACGTAGATTTCTCAGGAAATTAAAAATTGCCTGCATCATCATCAAAACACATCTTATGACACGCTTTATGAAGTACATATTTCCGAACTCCTACTCATTCCTTCTTTTACAATCTTGAACTACTGCTAGAATCTTATTTTTCGAACAACAAAATCATTAACAAAAAAAAAATAATCGATAAAAAAAAAAAAAATTAAAATTCCCTTCGTCTCAGTTTAAATAGTAGTCGAGTTAATCTCGCTGGGTCCAAATAAATTGGAATTCATTAAGTTTTGAATAGTACTTCTGAACAAATTTTTTATTGAAATTCTTTACTTTCTAAACTTATATCAGAAGATATATACTTTTACTGTTAAATTTACTCAAAATTAAACAGTGAAAATATACACCTAGGTATATAAAAAAAAAAACTTTATATTTAAATATTTCTATGAATGATAATCTGAACATCGAATAAATGCAGTCACTCTGGTAATTTCTATGAATGATAATCTGAACATCGAATAAATGCAGTCACTCTGGTCATTTCTTTTCCCGCCAGTTTTCTTTACGGACATACCTTTGATACCGGAGTAGGAAAATGAAACCAATTGAAACAAAATGTATGAATCCAGTTTGGAGTACGGTAATAAACTCTTTAAAACAATTTTTGTTTTCCGAAAACATAAATGATTTTTTGACTCACATTTTTAAAAATTCATTAACTTGATATAAAATAAGTAGTTTTTAATTATCGGATTTATTTTCATTTTGCATATTGTTAAGCTTCCGACAAAGATGGTATTGAGTACCCGTTTAGATATAATAAAACATGTATGAAGTCATTGCTTGAAAAGTGTAGCGACACTTAAATATGGAGGTTTAATTATTGAATCCATTTTACATATTAGTGTATCAATACCACTGACTTTCGCCGGTAAGCTAAGTTAGTTTAAACCTGAAGATTAAATTGTCACTCGTAATATGTTGAGCATTTTTCAGTCATATTTTTGTTCCTATCATAAAGTTTTGTATTAAACTCGGTCAATTTTACAAGTTTATGATAAACTTACTAAGCTTTTCACACGACTAATAACCTATTACCTTAATTTAAACAATTCCTTTTCTTTCATAAGGCCACTATAACATTATGGAACCATAGAGCACGTTTCTAAAACTTTTATCGAATCTTTGCAAATTAAATACTACTTACATAGTAAAAATTAAATACTACTTACATAGTAGACAATAAAAAGTTCCTTTTAAGGATAATTTAGAAAAAAAAAAAAAAAAAAGAAAAGAAAAGAAATGCTATTTCTTTAATAAATAATTTTCTCAAACGTACATTTGACACAAGTTTCACTAAGACAACTCAATAATATCACCGTCTTCGTTATTTACGACTCCTTTTTTAGAAGACAGTGATCTTCTGTAAAGCAAAGTACCTCCAACTCCTACAAGACTAGCTATTACAAAGAATCCAAAACTTAGACCCGCTTTCTGAGCTGAATTCCATCCAGACTTCATATTATCAAAACTACCAAAATAACTAAAGGTTAAATTTTCGTGTTGCATCGTAAAGTTTGATGCACTTGTAATGTTTTGTACAGGTATTGCCACACTTATTGCATATATTGTAGCTGCACCTAAAAAAAATGAGAAAAAAATATTCGCTGACAAGATATAAAAGATTTTTTTAAATCTTGAAACTTAATATATGACAAATAGAACGAATTCGAAAAGTGCTTACAAAATATTTTTGTCGGTTGGCGGAGCAAAACGAAACAGTTAAAAATAAACACTTCTCTTATTCCGTAATATGAATAAAAAAAGGAAGAATCAACAATAGTGTAAGTTATATATAATTTGTATACATGCTTGTTAAAAACAAGTTGCATTTTATTAAATGTTCGAGAATGCGAGAGTTTGTATAAAAGTAAAAAGTGTTCAAATCGATAAGAGAAAATGACGAGAAAAAAAAAAGTGTATCATATTATACACAAAAACCTACCCTTGATTTTTCTTTGATTCTCCCTTGATTTAGGAAATATCTGCGGATATATATAAAAAGATCGGTTGAGAAAATCTAGCAGAGATACTTTTTCGAGATTTTTATGAGCAGAGATCTTTAGAGAGAACTTTAGGGGAAGATTTTATGAGAAAATCTAAAAGAATTTCGGGAGAGACTTTTAAGAGAAAATCAAAAAGAGGTTTTTATTTGAAGATTTTTAAGGAAGAATTGGTAAGAGGTTTTTTTTTTGAAATTTTTAAAAAGAGATTTTTCAGAAAAGAGAAAAAGTTGATTAGTTAATTAAAAAGTGAGAAAAGTTTTAAAATAGAAAGACATTTTAGCCAAATGAGTCCAAAGATAAGAGAAAATTTTGAGTGACTATTAATCACATATTATCTGTTTTAATATAATATCTGTATTTATAAATATTCAGAAAAAAATCCGAGTTAAATATTTGAGAGCATTAAGTAAAACGAGAAGAACCATTAAAAAATATTATCATTTCATTTAGTTTTCGATTGAGGAATAACTATGTTGTTATTAAATAAATTAAGATTTTGTTTTTCAGCCTTACGTAACTCAAAAATGTTAGAAGTCTAAGAGTCTAACGTTACACGAACTGTATACAAACACGCACCCAAACAAGACTGAGGGCAACCCAAAACCCAAAAACCCTAAAGTAACAAAACAAAACAAACACAATCTCAAAAGACTATACACCATCAACCGCGCTATTTATATAAGGAATCTCCACCTTCACACGTCTCCACGCTAAACAAACAATTGCGCATGTAATCATCGCACTCAATAACAAAATTCTACGCTCTCAAAATATGAGAAAAGTCCTGTCAAAAACTTCCGCATTTTTCGTAAAAATAGTAAATTTCGTTACGTTTCGTTTTGTTAAGATGCTTCACGCAAACGATTACATCCGATATGATTCTATACTTACATCCTGTGGTCGTCAAGTTCAATAGGATGGACCATTTACTGTATCCAGAAAGATTCCTTGAACGCACTCGGAAAGAATAAAATGTCGCAGAACTTAAGTTGTTGAACGAAACAAGAATGGGTGGATAATACGCTTTCAACTCTTGGTAGACAGTTTTAACGTCATTGTTAACTAGATTCTCCACTTCGTACGACAAGACTCTTTCTTGCGGTTGAATGATTGCGTCAAACTGAACTGTAACAGAACTATCGTTTTTCTCACTCATTTTGAAGCCAGTTATTTCAGAAGGAAGACCTATATAAAAAAATAATATAATAAAATATAAAAACCTAATGCCTCTTTAAACTTTTCTACAAATTCTTTGAGCCAATGTGAGTTGGCATTAAAATCGGTGACACGCGGGTTTGTTGCGACATTCTGCGCTGTACTTGACACGTAAAAATATAACATTTTAAAAACATTTCAGCGCAAAACGTAAAGTAGAAGGTTTCCTCACTGCAGTTGGCGTCGATTTTCTCGTCGCTACCGTCCACACAATCTACAATGTTGTTGCAGCAAAGACTTAACAGGACACACCCAGGAGAAGAAGTGCAGGCAAAATATTGAGGGGGACAGGAGTCTAAAAAGAATTTCGAAACGATGAGCTTACACTTTATGCAAATCAAACGATGTCTGACGACGTGCAGTTACAAACAAATACCTTTTTGCAATGTTTTGAATGCAGAAGAGGAAGCCAGAGAAGCGTTTGTTTCATCGTTTTCGTTGTATACGAAAATGGTGTACTGATACAAAAAATTGGGCGTCAGCCCACTAAAGCTAATATTAGCGTTCGTTGTTCTCGAAGAAAGGTTTTCACACGGAATGTTCAAGCTGCAAAGGAGCACACGATAGTATACCGCTTTGTTCCTCCCAAGGTTCAAAGGTGGTTTCCAAAACACCATGAAGCTGGTCGACTCCATATACTCCACCGGCTTTGCACTGTATTCTTGCACTGGACCAATTAACTCCACATCTAAAGGAGAATTCGAAGCAATTTTACAGCTCATTTGTAAATTCACATTGAGGTCATGTAACAGACAATAAATACCAATTATTATTCAAATTAACATTGTTTTCATGTAACATACAATAAATATCAACAGCATCAGTAAACAACTTCTTGCAGCATTTTTTTCATACTAACTAAACATTTTTCTTGTTAACAAAATTTTGTATTTTGGCTCACAAAAAACTTGTTGATACTTTTACAGTATAAAACAATCCAAGGAAAAATAACGACGAATTATCTTTCATCTGCAAAAAAAAAAAAAAAACTCACCAACTCTAACTGTTGTAATATTCAAAGAGTCTGACCATGGCCCAAATCCTGACGGGTTAATAGCTCTTACTCTGACAAAAAACATTTGGTTAGGACTAACACCAATGAATGTTGCATTAAGACTTTTGGTTGATGGAGCAAGCTGAGAAACATTAATAGCTTGGCTGCTAAAGCCAACAATTTCAACTTCATAACTCTGTATGCGCTCTTTTGGTGACTCAATGAGATTCCAAGTAACTTTTAATACCAAAGGAGTCTCTTCAACAAATGTTCCAATGGAAGGCTTGGAAACAGGAAGAGCTAAATCAATAAGCATAAAGTTTCTAACATATTGGCTCTTAGTTTCAAACCAATTTAACAGATTGATTGGTTAACTTACAGCACATAGCAGAACTAGTTTCATCTGATTCATCTTCACAATCAAATACACCATCACACAAACTAGCTTTTAACACACACCCTTTGTCTTTAACACAAGTAAAGTAAAGATCAGAATTGCATGTATCTAAACAAGTAACAAGACATACAAAAATTACATCATTTTGCATCCTCTTCTTAAATCTCATTAGATTGTAAAGTTTTCTCTAACCAATGTAGGAAAAATATTGTATAAATAATAAAAGTAAATCTCTTACTTTTTAGAAGAGTCTTAAAAGTGTCATTATTAGCATCACCAGAAATCATCTTGGAATCAAAAGGAGTGATGGTGTACATATATGAGGTGTTGGGTAACAAATTTTCAACAACAGCAAAAAGATCTCTAGTTAAGGTTGTATTTTTACAAGTTTGTGGTAAATTAAGTTCACAATATGTAACCAGGTACTTGAAATCCAATACATTATCCCCGTTGTCATTGATCGGAGCTTTCCAACTGAATTTGACAGACGAGCTTTCAAAATAGAGAACTGGCACAGCAGTCATGCTTCTAACCACACCAATGTGTACTAAAATTAAGAGTAAAAAAACATTCTGTAATAAATATATGAACTAATATTTTGTACTTAACTATAACAACAATTAGAATAACTTCTAATTGTAGTTATTGTTAAATGCAAAATATTAGTTAATTTCTAATATTACTACTAATAATTATAATAATAGTAGTTACCATATAACAATACTATTAAATATATTATATGTTATATGCTTTTTTTTTTAACATAAATTTATGACCAAGGACCAGGTCCTGCTGAATTGTGAGCTTGTGCTCTGAAGGAATATTGTTTGTTTTATAATAAAACCATTAAATATAAAATTCAAAGTAGGTGTATTTAAAGAAGATATATTTAAAGAAGATGCATTCAAAGAAGATGCATTTGAAAAAATGAAACAGCATTTTCCAATCATGGGGATTGTGTTAAAATTTTCCATGATGTAGCAAATGATTCTTTGAGGAAGATCATTAAGAACATTTACAGCTACTACAAGACTTTTATCATCGACATGTGTTATCCATGCAAATGTAGCTGTTGTAGTTGGTAAAGCAGGGCATATCATCAGTTCTTAATGATAAATACTTGAAAATCAAAAAAATATGATATAAGAAAAAGTATATACATCTATCAACAACTGCTTTTTAACCAATATAATTTTTATGTAATAGATATATTTAAGTAAAATTAAATTAAAAATCATACTGCACATTGCAGCAGCAGTTTCATCAGATTGATCAGCACAATCAAAACTACCATCACACATTTTCTCTATAAGCACACATCTTTTATCTTGAACACATGTGAACTGTGTTTGAGAATTACAAGCAGCTAAAAAAACAAACAACAATAACAACAAGTTTGTCAGAGACTTGGGAAACAGAGTATTAGCATAGCAAGAGCCTTCAGTATGAGTAAACTTTTGAATGCTGTTCTAAAAACTAAAGTTTCAAAAACAGTATTCCAACACTTTGATTTCAGTAGAATAGCAAAATCTTCTAAAAAATTCTACTGTTCTACTAATCTAATGTCACAGTCGGATTGCTGCTCATCCGAATTACACTTATAAATTACAATTTAGTTACATAAATGTTCTAGATAAAATAGTCATTATGTTCATAAAGAGTCACTTTAGATTATGCTAATTTTTTTTTAAATTTATCTTTACTTGTGTAAGCAATAACATCATTTGACCATGGTCCAGAACCACTAGGATTAATAGCTCTTACTCGAAATGTATAGGTAGTGTTTGGAATAAGTCCTGAAAAATCAGCACTTTTTGCTCCATTTTGACCAAAACTTTGTTCAACATATTGAGATAATTGAGATTCTATCAACTGACATTGGTAATTTGTTAAACGGTCTTTTGGAGCATCATTAATAGCATTCCACTCAAGTGTAATACTGTAGAGAGTTGCAAATTTTACATGCAAATTTGTTGGAATGCTCACAGGAACAGCTACAAATAAATAAATGAGAAACTAAAGAGTCAAGTTTAACATTGAACTTTTTACAAAAATACTTTAAAATGTCTTTTCATCAAAACATTACATTTTAAATACTTATCTTTAAAAATCATAGAAAAACAGAAACATTTACAAAAAAACTTTGGTTTCAAAAGCATAGTCTGAAGAACTATGTGGAAGAACTTTTGACATTAACACATTTTGAGGTGGTTTTCATTTGATGTCCTTCCCTGTAAAAAATTTAATCTTTGGGCTGTCCTTTGTATGATAATGTACCTTAACATCTCAACTCTTCTAAAGGTAAAGGAAACTTCTTAATTGCCTGTCTGAAGCCTATCAGAAATGACTTATCAATAACCTTATTCTCTTCCCAATAACCTTACAGTTTTAGTTACAAAGACACTCATCATTATTTTAATGTTCCACCTTCAGTTGCACAGAGTGAGTGATAGGGAGAGACACATTGCAGATAGAATTATATAAAGAAACAAAACAATTCACACTAGTTAATATTGTGTAATACTTTAGTAGAGTATAAAGATTCTTTCCTAAAGCTATGTAAATTGTGAACATTTTCTTGATTCTAACAAAATTATATAAAACAAAAGATTGGCTTCTAAATGAGCAGTAATTGTGTTGATCAACTTCTTTTTAGGAGTTCCTATGGAAATTTCATATGTAAAAATGAAGTGCCAGGGGCTTACCTTGATCCCTGAAAGACATCTTAAAATATATTTCTAATCCTTACATATCATCACATGCCTTCAAGGAATACTTGTTCAATCTTTTCTTGATAAATTATCCTCAGAAGTAGCAAAATACATTTGTTGAGTGCAACCTTGATGACATTTAATTTGATAGTCTTATGCACCTACTATTCACTATATCCCTGCTCAGCAATAAAACACTGAAATTTTGGTTTAAAATACCAATACTTATATAGCCATTTAGGGATTGTGGGACATTTTCAAAAAATTCTGAAAGATCATTGGAAACTTCTGGAATTTTCTAAAAGCTTTTGGAGAGTTTTTAAAGGTCTAAAATAATTTGGAAGTTTACTTAGCACTGCATGTAAATTATAAGCATTTTATAAAATAGACAAATGTCTTGTACTGACTACAAAACCAAAATATTTTGAACAGTAAGTGATAACAACCATGATCTTGATGATATAGATGGAGAAGTTGCATTCTCTGAACCTATTGCTTAATTGAAGCCCTTAACAAGCATAATTTTATGAACATGGTCTCAAGAGAGAATTAAATATATATATATATATATATATATATATATATATATATATATATATATATATATATATATATATATATATATATATATATACATATATATATATATATATACATATATATATATACATATATATATACATATATATATAAGGGCAATTCCACGCAAGTGACAGTCATAACATTTAATGCTCTTTTAGCGATTAAAAATTAACCAAGAATGCTATTTACATGAAAATTTCTAGAAATCTTAAATACTATTGTATAATTTAGTATGCAAAAGTTAAATCATTCAAGTGTTAAACTTATTTGAAAAATCAACTTAATGTAGCATGACGGTCATAACGCTTACTTTTTGACAAATCTAAACAAACAAACTTTGTCAATCTTTATGCAGCCATCTACACAGTGAAAAAAAAAATCCTTTGCTCTGTTCTTTAACTCCACATTGAACTTACAATATCGTGAGTTTCATAGTTTTTGCTTAAAGTTTTCTGAAAATTCTATTAAGTTTTATGTCGTGATGGTCGTAACAAAAGAGCCAAAAATAAAAAACAGCAAATAATGCAATGAATGACAATAAAAGATGAATGATTATAAAAACCTATTAAATTATGTTAAAAAATATGAATTTTATAACATTATCAAAGTTATCCATGATGTTTCTTCAATACTGGGATCGTTTTATTTGGAGTAGGCAACAAACGCTTAATGCTATTTATGCTCCCTGTTTTTTTTGTTTTCTTAGCTCTATTTAATACAACTCAATATCTAGAAGTATGTACTTTCATATGTCTCACAAATGTTTTGATTTTAAAAAAATATCTTAGAATAGTAAATTTTTTTTACTAATATATAAATTTTAAAATTGTTCCGCAACCCAATTATAAAATATTAGAGAATTTAGAAACCAAAAACTTTTCATTTTTTACTTACCAGAAATGCATTTTGGTAATATTTGTAACAGCTTTCACTTCTTCTATTTTATCACCTATTAAGGCCCATTTTAGATTAATATCATCTGTGTTGATAAGTCTAACATAAGTTTTGCACCCATTTGATGCTAAGAGAAAGTCTTTAGCGTTTAAGATGACCACTTCACGAGATTTTATGCTGTTCCAAACAAATCGCATTAATGACCCTCCTACTCCATCAACTGTTTCTTTACGGTGAGAAGTAGCAAAAAAGTTTCATTCTATACTTTGAAAATGATATTTCACAGACAAATGTTGTATGAATTTGGCCATGTATCTATTTTTGAATTGAGTGCATGGACCATCACTCCATAATATAACTTTTTTTTATATAATCAATGCCATAGAGGTTAAATATTTCACTTAAATATGTAGTAGTTTTACATATTGTTACAACTGATTTTGGCTCTAATTGGTAACAAAAGATAAGAACTGTAAGCAAGGTAATAGTTGACTGCAACCAATAAGCAGCTTGAACAGCATCCTGATAACCACATGTATAGTTTTGTGAATAATCAAAGTGTATCAAAATTTGGTCTGGTTCGAGATTTTCTTTTTGACTGCAATATTGCTCAGACTGGTGCTTTTTAGTGAGATGATGCTCAGTAAACTCTAGTAAATTGTCGCGGAAATCTTTAAAAATACCTTTTTATGTTTTTTTTTTATGTTGACTGAGTACACAGCGCTGATCTTCTTTAATCCACCAACTATAGGTGATTAAGGTATTCATGTCTCTGTTTTCAGGAAAAGAAACTCTCAATAGTTTACTATTATAGTTTTATTAGTTACTCATAGTTTCAAAAAAAACTTTAACAAGTTTAGTAGTAAGATGAATAAACAAACTGCAAATTAAACAATAAACAAAACTGGTTTATATTATAGCTTGGTTTAAATGATATAAATCGTTTGAAATGAATTAAATTGTTTATGGTTAATTTTTTTTTAAGTCAAGAAGCCACGATGGGAAAACAAACATGTCGTGATGGTCGTAAAGTAATTAGTAACATGCTGAAATGGTAATCTAAAACACTTTAATGTTTTTTTTTTTAAATGATGATATAATATGTATAAGTATCTTTACTTTTACCATGGTTCTAGTTTGATACGAAGCATAGAAAAAACTTTCCAACTTTATTTTGTGACGGTTGTAACGTCTTGTTTTCATTAATATGCTCTTCTTATAGACCTAGTTAGAGTTCATTTTTATAAAAAATATTATGCATAATGTTTAATTTTGCCTTTTAGTCAAACTTAGAAGTAAAAGTTATTTAAAAAAACAATACTGAAACTTTTTTCAACGCTTCACAACATGACTATATATAAACATCAAAAAATGCTCATATAACTTTAAAAGTATGTTATAGAATGATAAAATGATTTTTTTAATAAATTTTTTTCTTAATAGTATTCTTAAATAGTTGGAAAATAAATTTAATCAAGTTATTATGTCGCCGTGAAATTTATATATATATATATATATATATATATATATATATATATATATATATATATATATATATATATATATATATATATATATATATATTTGCCAACATTTTATCTGTTTCAGCTGTAGAAGCCTTTTACACTGTACTGATAGTAAGCAAATAGTCATCTGAATCTTTAATGATAGTCATGGTAACAGTTATTTAATTCTGTCTTAAAAGTAGTTTTATTCCTTTTTTAATTTTAAATAAGTTTCCTTAAGAATACTTTTTCTCTATGGAACATTTGCTTCAACTTTGCTGTATTTCTTTCAATTACTATGATAAGAGAATATAAAGAACAATAAGTAAACATTTAGGGTACTTTGTGGACTGTCCTACTAAATCTATATACATATGCTACTAAATAATTTTTGTGTTTGTATATAATTAGCCATATTATGATTAATGGTCCATTCTTTTAATAAACTAACTATTAAAATAAATTTTTAAAAACACATTCTTCCTTGATAATTTATCGTAATAGTTAAAATATTAATATATTTTGAAAAATATTTTTTATAAATTTGAAATAATTATTTCATAATTCCAATTGCTAAGTAATAAACAATTTTAAAACTATTAAAGAGTAAAAATCCTGCCAAATTTTTTATTCTTAACCTCATATGTAATATAGAAATGATAGAAATCAGAACCAAAGGTATACTTTTAAAGAATATATTATACAAAGAATAAAGCATAAAAATTACTCAATAACTATGCTCACCACAACCAGCCTCAATTTTTTCATCAGAATTATCTGAGCAATCCTGAAGCAAATTGCAAGTTCGATTTTTAAAAACACACTGAGGAATGACAACACATGAAAAGTAATCTTCTGTGCATGTTGCTAAAATAATAGATTTTACAGAAGTATGGTGTGTACAAACAAAACCAATGTGTAAATTTTTGCTATATTTACTAACATTAGACAGTCAATCTTAACCATATTGTTGAGATTGACTTTCCCATGAGATTGCAATTACTTTAACAGATTGGATTATCCAGCTCTTTTAAATAAAAATATTGATAAAAATTTATAACAAATAATGGTTTTATAATGTAATGGTAAGAAAAATTTAACTAGATATTACTGTTATTTTTATTAAAGTCATTTTTTAAGTTAAGCTTATTTAAGTCAGTTCTTACACCAGTTACACAAATTTATTCTAAATGAAAAAAAAAATTCAATTATTTCACTTTCAAAAATAATGGGGTACAAAATTGAGCTAAGATTGAGTACTGTTAAAAACCTGGTGATTAGATTGGTTACTGTTAAAAACCTGAAAAATGAATGATTTGAGTAATATCTAAATTTTATTTAACTTTAAGTTGATGAAAAAGAAAATTCAAATTGTTATATTGTAAGAAAAATAATTATTTTCCAAAACTAATACTGTTTACACATTGCACATGATGCATAAATGAATTTTAACTTTGTAGTCTAAATTCTTTTATGCTTCAACTCACCTATTTCTGATGTTTTAAATATATTTGTAATATGTTGCACCAAATTCATATGAGAATCGAAAACATAAATTGTGTACTGGTAAAGGTTGGCAGCCTTCAAATTTGTAAGAGTTACAGAGAGCTCTGAAAACAATGTAGTATTTACACATGTTTTAAGTTTATTCAATTCACAATAAGAAATAAGGTACTGGCAGATAGGCAGATTTTGATCTTTTGTAAGTTGTGGAGGTGACCAAGATATTTTAATTGAAGTCGTTTCAAAGTATTTGACTGGAAGGGTTGTTACATTGAATACTTCACCAATCAAGCCTAGAAAACAATTTAAAAAAAAAAAATGAAAACAAAAAAAAAAATTCTTTTAACAAAATCAGAAACTTTATCCAAGATATTTAATTCAACAATTAATATGGCATTACTTACATTAGTACCGAACATTTTTAGAAGCTGTTTCCAAAGAGATCTGTCTACTCATTATTTATTCCTTACATACTTTATTAAGTGCTCAATCATTAAAACAATAGCGCTGTCATGGTTTAGCATTCTCACAAGACAGATATTGATATTAATACATTTACATATAATACATATTTATAGCTGATCAATAACTTAATATTTGATCAAATAACAGAATTTCAAACTGTTTGCAAAGCGATAAAGTATTTGGAATTTTGTGCGTTTATTCGACGTTTGGCAATTTATGTTTTGTTTTGCAAAATTTGGGTAACCTTATACCATTCCAATGGCTTTCTTTCAATAGGAGTATTCAATTGAGAACCTGATATAATAGGTTTGATGCATTATTATTGCGGGTTAGTTCGCGCCTTTTTTTCATAGAAAAATTTGGTATTTTACTGCAGTGTGACCTAACAGAGCCCTATGCTGTAAGAAAGTCCTAGTAAAACAAACTATAAATTTTGTACATTAAGGAAATATGGAGTCCTGCAGTTTAGCCGCGTAAAAAATTTCATTATTTAATATATAGCGCTCTCGTTTGTGAGACTTAAAAGTTCTTAAAATAGTTTTAAAAACCAAAGTAGATAAATTTCAAAGCAGTTATTTGCTTGTTTTTTTTTTAAATACGTTTTTGTTTAGTATCTTTATTATTTGTTTTTGTTGTTAACATGTAACTATTTTACCATTTACATTGTTACTATTTATTGTGTTGAATAACTTTGAGAAAGGTTGGAAGGTGGTTGAGTCGTTTTGTAATCTCAACAAACTTTTTGTTAAGGAAACATGAGCAAAAGACTAGTTGAAAGATGATTTAAAAGGTTCAAAATGGATACAATAGAACTTGAAGATGAAGAAGGAAGATAACGACCATTGGGTTTTGACAACCAAGTTCTTCAGCGGCCTTGGAAGAGGACAAAAGCCTGAAAACACGAAACCAGCCCACAATTTCAATGTCAACCATTGTTTCACGATTGTTCGTTGATTCACGATTGTTCGTTGTTTTAAAAAGCTCGGAAAGGTTTGAAAATTGGTTCGATGGGTTCCTCATGAACTCTCTAACAACAACGAAGTCGGACGACTCCACATTTTTACCGATTTGTTGCAAAATGAGAAAGCTCTGTTTTTTTTATAAAGTTATTAAAAAATTAGAAGTTTAATATTCAAAAGAAAAGTTAAAAATTAGAAATTTCACTTTCACTCGGCGGAAAAATTACTTTTACGAAAGTTTATTGTAAGTGGCTAACTTGTCCATTTTTTATTGCAGAGTTTTTTGTGCCTCCTGTCGACATTTTTAACAATTTGTCGAAAGGCTAACTATTTTGGGAGACGCCTGCCAACGGCTGCGGAAGAAAAGTGGAGGCGAGAAGATTTTCGCTCTTTATCAATAGCAGCTAATGCTACGTTCGTGTTGCAGAAAGATAGGGTTGGCGATTAAATCTCATGATGAGGATTTGTAAATTGACTCTCTCGGTCATATGGTTAGATAGCACTAGATTGTTTTCTTTGGGGCTAGGTAAAACCAAAAGTCTGTGTTTTCAGTTTACAAACTTTGTATCATTTGCATATATCCGCAAATGTTGGACAGGATCATCAAAAATAAGTGCGCCAGTGTAAATAAAGCTACGGCACATTTCAACACTATCTTGTTCCAAACATAACAGAATTATACAAGCTTTAAAATATAGCGAAAACTACATTGAAGTGAAACCGTTTCAAGCTTGAATTCCTTCAAACAAGATCTTGATTTGAACAACTTCAAATAACAACATCGATGATATAGGACTTAAAGTGGACGTCAACTTGTGGCTTCCGAATTCAACTTAGTTGGTACATTGACGCTAGTGCCCGGATGGTGGGTGAAAAAGGTTAACAAAAGGTCTGAATTAGGAAGTTAAATTCTGTACTTTAAAACAAAACTAAGTAGAATACGGTACGGTACTTGTAAAGGTTCAGCCCCAGGCTCTCAGCTTTAAATTTTTATTAACTTCTGACTATGAATCATGCATAATAACTAAAAATGTATTTTATTTGTTTTTTATTTCATATAGGGAACTTGCTAATAACAAAGCAACTGTAGAGACTGATTAGGACTTAACTAATCACTAAATTAATACTCTGGAATCTTCAAAACTAATCTTCTTGTCTCAAAGTGATGCTTAATTTTCATGACTCTGTCAATTTTACTTTTTGAAAGAATTGTTACGCGATAGGAATCTCAAATAAGTATTTAAATAGCCATCGGAATGGAGGAAAACTGGTCGAATATGTCATCTAGTTTGAATAAGTAATTTCCTTAAAATTTTTTGTAAGTTCCAACAAAATTGTGAAAAATTTTGTTCGCAATCAGTGCTGGCCCTAAACCAGTTTGTTCCACTCCTTCCCCCTCCCTCCGCCCAAAAAAAGTCAATGAGGTCTGTATGCTGTGTGTAAAGTTTTCTTCAACCTAGAATTTAGAATAACTACAATTCTATAAAATGATGTTCTTCACGCGGACTGTATGATAATGAAACCCTTTGTGTTTGAAAATTTTGCGTTGAAAATTATATAATATAACTATATAGATATAAAAAAAAAAAAAAAACAACAAACAAACGAAAATTTGAATTTATATAATAATTTAATTAAAAGGGGACCGGTTTGACTATATAATTATGTCACTGACAATGTTCGTAATTATTTCGCTTTTGGTCAATTGGTAATTTGATAATAGGCCGGGTGAATAAAAATGAGCAATTGCTTTTACTCAGTAATTGGTCAGCTTTACGTGAATAAAAACTTCAACCACTTTTTTTAAGTTTTTATTCACGTAAAATTGAGCAATTACTGAGTAAATTGCTTACATTTACATGAATAAAACTATCAGAAAAACTGCTGAAGTTTTTGTTCACGTAAAGCTGACCAATTACTGAGTAAAAGCAATTGCTCATTCCAACAGTATGAAAAGATTTTTTATGAAGAAAGCTTTTTAAATAAAGGTACCTAAAGATATAGGTCTTCTTAAAGTTGCAAAAATGGAAAATTCAATTTTAAAGATTAAAAGAACATTTAAGGGAACAGTTAAAAGAAAATAACGGAAATAATAAAAAAGATTAAAACTCACCGAAAGTTGTGCGCAAAAAGAACCATTTAACGAAAATGGATGCAAGGATACATTTACACTTCATAATTTCCTTGTTAAACTAAAAATGAAAGCAATGTGGATTTATGACGAAATATTCGCAAAACTCAGTGGTTCCGTTGTTCTTTTTCCTTAGTGGAACTCGTTAGTTGAGTTTTAAAATATATAATGGTCAGTAAGAACTTTCTTGTGCTTTTAATCAAATTATTGATATTTATTTTATGTGTCTAATGTGTCTGTATTTATTTACGGCTCTCAAATTTACTCGCCATAGTTTAATCAATCTGTTTATAACAGCTGCAAAAAGGGAACAACACTGAGTTAAAAAAAACATTAACAGTATTACCACCCTAACAACCGGTAACATTTTACATTACCACTCTATCACGCAGTATAACATCAAATAAATGAACAGTAAATACAAAATACCAACATGATATAATCTATAAAAAGAGAGTTTTTAAGTCCAATAGTTTAAAAAAAGCCAAATAATGCTCATTTAAAAGGCATCACAAAGTGATCTGAGTTTTTTAGGTTGAATGTTTAGTTAAATGACAAAATTGCCCTTGTTATGTAACATAGATTATCAGAATGACAGAAATGTCGTGCAATTTAATTACCCATTAGTAATTACTTTAATTAGCAGACAACCGTCTATCGGCTATGTTTTTCGATTTAAATGGTTTTTCGGCGATTGTAACAGAAAAGACCTTTTTTAGGCTCTAAGAGATTCATAACCGATAATGGGACAGAAAAAACTCTCGAGCGATTTCAGTGATAAAACCGAAAGTTTAATTTAAAAGATATTTTTAAAAAAAGCCGAAATGTCGCAACATCCATTTTAAATCATAAAAAAATAATCATAAAAAAAAAAAAAAAAAAAATACTAAGATTAAAGAGAATTTTATTTGATGCTGATAAAAATTTACAAGGGTAATTAAAATTCTTTTAAAATGTATTGAACGCATCGTCTTCATCTAGCCTTGGACGAATCATCCTTTTGTTGTTCCGGT
>NW_028324384.1:22500-37450 GCF_058129835.1 Hydra viridissima | reverse complement strand
AATCTTCAGTGGAAGAGTAACTTAATTTATAACATCGCCCTTTTTAATACCTGGTCTGATTTCTGTGTAATATTTGATATTTGAAAAATTTTTAAAAAAATCGTATTTTAGAAACTTTACTTTATACTTTGGAAAAGATATTTTTGCATTTTCAATGAAAGCAATGTAGTCACGAGGCTCGTGTATTGCTCTACCTCTCAGATTTCTTTCGATATTTGCGTGTACACTGTCTCCTTCCTTATGTGTATGTTCTTTTTCCAAATATTTCTGTTCAATTATTAAATTATTTTGAACAGAAAATAAAAGAAGTGAATTTGCTATTAAAGTACAACGATTTTGGTAGGTGCAGCCGTCAGAATATATTGTCACTTTATTTAAGTTGGGATTTTTTTCTTTATATTCTAATAAGTGATAAAATAATATCGAAGCAAACACATCACTTTCCAGCCCCCCTTCGATTTCATCCCATAAATAATTGGTTGCTTCTTTTGTGTGGAGGTTATAGATAGTTTGATTATGAATTTTAATCTTCTTTTTAAAATACAAAGCACCGGCAGATAAAACTGGGCATAAAAGAGTTTGCTGACAATCCATTGTTAAAACTAGTTCATTAAGGGAAACGTTTTTTTTATCGAAACCCTTACTATTTTGAGCTTGCGTTTTTAAATACCAGTGATCTGTATAACTAGATGGAAGAACATAGTCAGGTGTATCTTTCTTTCTTTCACGAATTTCAACGCAAACGTCACACTGATCTTTTTTAGGTTTGTGTATAAATACGTTTTTCTTGTCAAGCAACTCATAGAAAACTGTGTGGCCCACGGGATCCAAGCGTTTTTCTGCTGCTTTAGTCTTGTAGAACCTGCAATATATAAATATATATATATATATATATATATGTATATATATATATATATATATATATATATATATATATATATATATATATATATATATATATATATATATATATATATATATATATATATATATATATATATAATTCTGTATAGTACTTTATAGTTACTCACGGTTACATATCAATATATAAAATACCTGCAATATATAAATATATATACATGTGTATATATATATATATATATTTATATATATAATTCTATATAGTACTTTATAATTACTCACGGTCACATATCAATTGGTTTTTGCATCAGAGACAGGTTACTTATTTGAACTTTATTGCGCGTTGGTTTAAATATTTGTGCTCTCCATTTTATTCCCGTTGAAAATCCATATTTTAAAGCTCAAAACTTTTTTTTTTGAATTCGAGTCTTAATTTTTTTAGGGACTAGTGCATAATTGGTATTGATATTTTGATTAATAATTAATACGTCTCTGATTACTCATTATGTCATTACTCAATGTACTGTTGTAATAATGATTTTTATAGTTACAACAGTGCATTGAGAATTTAAAAAACGTGGTACAACATTTTGAGTCCCGATCTCAAATTTCAAGTATCTTAAGTATGAACTCTTTCTAAGCAAACGTCAAAATCTTTTGCCAAGCGCGTTATTAAAAATGTATTGTATTAAAGTAAATGTAGAAAGTAATGTATCAAAAATTAAAAATATTCTTGCATCTCTACTATAACACAAAAACAAACACACAAACAAACACACAACCCCCCCCTCTCCCCACTCACTTTGAACATACGCATTATCAATAATCAAACCCTTTTCCTCAACGCAAAAATTTTTCAAAACATTGAAAACAAAAAAAGCATTTAGTATATAAAAAAAAAATTCAAGAGAGATAAAGAACAAAAGATAGTCAAATCGCGTACGTACTTTAAAAAAGTTTGAAAACGACTGAATTATATAAAGTAATTTAAAAACTGGAGTAAAATTTATTTATGGCCAGTTATATTAGTTAAGTTCAAGAATATCAGTTGAAAAGTCTAGAGTGTTCATTACAACTTTTTATATTATGGCCCATAGTTTTGATTACGGAACTTAGAACAGAAAGTTCAAATAAAACGCTAAACTTAAATAAACTTTGTATAAAAGAATATATTGACCCCACAGCTATAAACTATTAATCTAAGTATATTCTACCTGAAAATTTCAGCCTTAGATGTCCAGTCATTAACTAGATAAAGTCTTTTGGTGTCTTTTCGACAGTAATGAGACTCCAACTTTTCTAACGAATCAATAAACTCATCAGCATACTGCTTACTCAATTGAAAACTATCAAGACTAGTAAATAAATCTGGTTTAGATAATACGTAAGGATTTGCTTTTGGGAATTCTGTTAGACAAAAACGTCTTACTGTGCTATGAGACAATGCCAGAGTGTTTAAAAAAAATTGCATGCATACAGGCTGTATAATATTTTTAACTTTAAGGTGGTATGCAAACTCATTATTTCTAGAGTATTTATCGTATGGATTAAATACTGTTCTTCTTTTAGTATCGCTAATACAAACTAACAATTTAACCATTTCAATTTTCATATTTTTATCAAGTAGACAGAACTCGGTTAAAATATGTTGTCTTGTTTCGTCATTTATGTCACGACACCGCAGATTTTTTTGAAAACACATAGTACTTTCACATCTTGGACCAAGTTCTTTGGCGTTTTTTTAAATTTTTTTTCGAACCCCATCAACTAGTTTAGTACGGTATATTCTTTACCTTGCTCGCGCAGTCTTTTATTTACATTCACAAAAGTGCTTTTTTTTATACTTTTTTTTAATGCGTTGTTAAGATCATTCCTAATATTTAATGCATTACTTGATTTGTCAAAAATATTGGATAGTTCAATGTTATTTTGGAGTTCAACTGTTAAAAATGTTCCTTCTTTGTCCGATGAACCATCATTATTTACTATTTGAGCCATACTGTAATCAAAATACGTTTTTTAATAAGGTTATGACATTAAATTTATGAAAACCGGATGCATTTAATATCTTGGTTGACTGTTTCTTTTCACTCTCCTTATTTTTCATCAAATTTAATTGAACACTTTTTTTTACATAGGCAGTGCCGCGTATAGAAGTTAAGAGCCTCCCCCTCCCCATAAAAGGCCTAAAAACTTTAAATGTTAAAAAAAAGTCCTTAACGTTGTAAAACGACCCTTAAATTTGCAAGTGGGTCTCTAAATTCGTTAGGACTCCCTAATTTGGGTTTGGGGCAGCCTAGTCACACCTCTATCCATAAGTATTATATGATACCTATATAAAAAACTAAAATTTTGATGTGCCCAATGAAATTTGCTGAAGCACGAAAAATTGTTTCTACGAAATTAAAATTATATAAAAATTTTAAATTTACTCACATAAATAAAAAGATTAATCATTAAAATTATATTAAAAATAGATAGTATTAATTTCCATTAATTTCCTCAAATATCTATCTTTCTAACTATCTACCTATCTATCTATCTATATATATTTATATCTATATAAATCTAAATTTATATCTATATATATCTAAATAAATATTTATATCTATACAAATATATATCTATATATCTATAAAAATATATTTATCTATATTTAGATAAATATATATAAAATACATGTATTAGGGATATGGCTGAAAGTATGTTATTATTGATTTTTATTACACCTTACAATAGGAGGAAAATATTAAAACAGAAAATACCACAAAAATGTCAACTTCTAAAAAAGGCCACAGCCCAAGGCACCTGACAATATGGTGGCTTCAATAAATCACCAAAAATTATTTATCTCCGAAAGTATATTAACTTGGGTCTCAAAAGAAGTGGTTTCGTATATATATAAAAAATTTTTTTTGAAAAAAAAGTTTGCTAAAATGTGTATTAAAAAAAAAATAATAATAATAATTTTTATTAAAAACAAATATAACTTTTTTAGACTTGTTATGAAATTTTGCTGCTTTTGAGAGCCAACTTAATATACTTTGAGAAAAATTATTTATGATATATGACACTTCCCATTTTATTGAGCAACTTGGGCTATTTAAGTTGTTACTTGCAAATGATATTTTCTTGATTTAGAAAGATGTAAAGATGATTGTTCCAAACAACCTTGGGACAAGAGTTTTTTTTTGATCAAGATAATAGTTAAGGTGACATCTGGCTGTAGTTTACTTTGGGTTGAGCTTCAAACTATAGTTTGAAGCTCAAACCCAACTGAAGCTCTAACCCAACTAAATCAAATCTGGAGAAACTGGTTTTAAACCAGATAACTACTTATGCATGTGTTTGAAACCAGTTTGTGTTTAGCAAAGTATCATCTACAAAAAAAAGTTTATATATGGACAATAAGGAAAATTTCCCATGACCTGTTTGCTTATGGAACCAAATTAGGCTATTATTGATAATTTTGTTAGTTATGATCTGGCCTCAAAAAAAAAATGTTTATAATTATTTCATATTGTTGAATTCACTCGGAAAACTTGAATATAAATATAAATTTTTTTATAGCGTTATACAAATATATATATATATATATATATATATATATATATATATATATATATATATGTATATACATACATATATTTATATATACACATATATATACACACACATATGTTTAAAAATATATATATAAATAAATATATATATATATACATATATTTATATATACACGTATATATACACACATATGTATAAAAATATATATATATAAATAAATATATATATATATACATATATTTATATATACACATATATATACACACACGCATATATAAATATATATATATATATTTATATATATATAAATAGATATATATATAAATATATATATATATATATATATATATATATATATATATATATATATATATATATATATATATATAAATATATATATATATATAGTAACCTAGATCGTAACTAACAAAATTATTGTTATTAACCTATTTTTGTTCATTAAGCAATCAAACTATGTGGAGTTTTCTCTGTTGTCTACTTAAAACCATTCTTTTTTGGAGATGCTACTTAACTGAACACAAACTAGTTAAAAACTCATGCATGAGTATTAAACATTATGGTTTCCAACTTTTCTTAAATTTAGTTTATCAATAATCAGGATCAAATCCAACTGAACCTAAGGTTCAGTTGGATTTGAGCTCTAAATCATTAAACATTGGTTTAATCAGATGTCACCTCAAATGCAGTGATGATCAAAAAATTTTGGTCCACTTATATTTGATAATTTTTACATATCCAAGACTCTGGGATGTAATAATATATAAAAAAGGGTTGCGATTTTTTTACTATGATAGTAATAACTATGATACTATCAAAAATAGCTGTATTTTTTCTATAAAAGAATAATTACAAATAACAAAAAACTGCTGTTTTAAATAAACATATCCTTAACTTGCACATTGTTCTGAATATCAGGCTTTTATTACTTTTACAGTATACCCAATATAATAAATCATGACATTTTTAATAGACAATATTAATTACTTGAATTTAAATTATAGTCACATTTAGGTAACTTTTAACTTTAGAAATTATAATTTAACATACAAACACAACTTATCTAAAAACATCTATCATTTTGTAGTCCTAACGTATCTTTAAGATCTAACATATTTTATTTGACGATAGCAATAATACACTTGAATTAATTAATTTTGTAAGCTAAACAAACCAACTTGTTATTTTCACATTTAACCAAAACATGACTGACTGCTATATGCTATATAGTATACCTATATAATATAGATAACACAATAACACTACTTTTTTTTTTCTGTTGAAAATAGACAAACTTGAAAAACACCAAACAATGTTTCGAATAAGCCTCGTAAAACTGTAAAACGTTTTCTTAATCCAGCAGCATTTTAATTTCAAATTAAATTTGAATATATAAAATTGGTTTTGCGATCAGCTACACTTTGATCAATTCATGATGTGTATACGCTTACTAAGTTCAGACTTGAGATTAAAGTAGATGCAGACTGTTCTTATTTTAGCTGCTAAAATGATGTTCTAAAAATATTGTAAATTTTTCATTTGCATTAACATACCATGTCATATAACTATTTAAAATAATTACTTCTAAACAAAATCAAATGTGGCAAGTGAAACTTTGTGTTAAAACTTAAAAAGATTTATGGCGCTACTGCAGTTTCTCCCCCCCCCCCCCCCCTTTTTTTATTTTTGATTATGATAGAGAATTTCATGCTGATTCAGAAAAATATAAAAACATGGACCTGAAAATCAACGGAAAGTACTCTAATTCGAAGTCAAAGTTGAAAAAAATCCCACTAAAAACCCTAATATTTGCCATTTTTTTTCAAAACGCTTTCATTTTTAACGAAAATTAGTTACCGTTACATTGCGCAATAAAAAGACCTGGTTTCCATTAGCCTTTGCACTATTATTTTAAAGTATTATAACGAAAGTGTAATAAAAGAAATGAAATTAATGGAAGATTTCAAATAAAAGTTGAACGTAGAATGTGGAAATGTAGACAAATTGATGAATAATTGTTATTGTATTGTACGCTGGTTTTTTTTATTAAAAAAACGGTTTAAAGGTGACATTTTCTAAATATTACATGTGATAAAACAATTATGAACTTAGTTTCAAAAGTTCTTCTTTTAGGAAACAAAACTATTGAATTCTTTTTTAAAATTCATTACAAAAGTACATTACTTGCAATATAGTTTATTCCCTAATAAATCAAAAAACGGTTATTTTCATCGCCACAAAAAATCGCAAGATAAACATACTTTAACGACTTTTTTTTAACGTAAAAACCATGCTATAAATTTATTGCTTTTGTCAGCTAAAAAATCATTAACTTAATATTCTCAAAATGGCGAATATTAGGGTTTTTAGTGGGATTTTTTTCAACTTTGACTTCGAATTAGAGTACTTTCCGTTGATTTTCAGGTCCATGCTTTTATATTTTTCTGAATCAGCATAAAATTCTCTATCATAATCAAAAATAAAAAAAAAGGGGGGGGGGGGGGAGAAACTGCAGTAGCGCCAAGATTTATATCTCAGGAATAGATGGAAAATAATGCAATTACTGTCTTCTTATTAACAACTTATTTCATGAAATCTGCCATTTGTAGTGAAATCACATTTTGACAAGGCGCATAATTTCATGCAATAAAAACTTTGAACGCCCGGAGAATGCAGATAGTTCAAAAATAAAGCTGGCAGAAAATGCAGATAGTCCAATTTTGTTTTACGCGGAGATTGCAGATATGCCAATTTTGTTTTTGGCGGAGATTGCAGATATGCCAAATTTGTTTTCCGCGGAGATTGCAGATAGTCCGATTTTGCGCGGAGCCATCGATATAAGAAATAAAAGTAGGAAGATATAAAAATTTTAAAAAAAGTTTTTAATCTAGAAAAGATTATTAAGTTGATAAAATTGATAAACATGATATCTTGATGAACTTGATTAAAACAAGTATTGAATTATATCATAAACTTGAGAATCAAATTTATCTAGTTTTAGAAGCCAGTCATTTTTTCTTCAAGTTTTGGATGTTCAAGTTATAGCCAAACTTGATAGTCAAATAGTTCAAGTTTACTCAAGTTTTTCAAATTTATCAAGTTTCTATCTTGAACTTGCGTGTAACTAGCACCAATATTTGATGATGATCAAAAAAAAAGACGTGTTTGCGAAACTAAGTAAAATTGGACATTCATGGTTTTTCCCGTGTAGCCTTTATATATATATAAGTATGGCTTTCTCTATTTCTTATTCGGATGTAAATTAAATTGGAAATGTCATACACAGCACATTAGTATACACTGCAAAAACTTGTTTTGTTAATTTAACCAAATATGTTTGGTTTAGGAGAAAAAAACGAGATTTTGTAGCCACTTTTTTTCTTTATTAATTCTTAGGCATCGTAGTTTCAACAAAACACAAAAATTTATTAATGTCACTATAATTATGATTAACTGTGCTTATTGTGAATATACTGTAAGCTAAATTTTACCAAATAATTTGGTTACTTTAACAAAAACATTTGGTGCATAAATATTCACCAAATGTTTTGTTAAAGTAACCAAATTTTTTGTGAATTTCACAAAACGTTTTTTGCAGTGTACAGAAGATGATAAAACATTGTTACGTCCACAAAGTAAAGTAAAAAGATTTCCTCAAGCTAGAAAACACAAAATTTTATGATTCGCAAATATTAAAAAGTTATTTTGGCTGATGTATCAGAGTTTCAAACTTTGGGTTGAAGCAACGAATTTTTGTACGTCGAAGGGAGAACGAGCGTATTATTCCAAAGATGAAAACGCTGAGTTGTATCAATTGTGGTTTGAAATTGTTTTTGGAACTAACAGGTTGGTGATTTGATGAAAATTGAAGAAACTCTAGGAAACTCTTCAGATTCACAACAAGGGATTCGCAATTCAACTGCTTACAAAATTACGGTCGATCGAAGACGAGTTTAATTCATACATATCTCATTTCTCCAGTATAACTTATATTGTTAGGGAAAAATAAATATGAACTTTTAAATTCAACAAAACATTTAAACAAATTAGAATAAAGATTTAGTCGAGACTTTGAAGGTAAATAGTTTGGGTAAAGGTATTCATTAAGGAGATTACAACAACGGCTCAACATAAACATTTTCTTCTTTCAACAAAAAAACAATATAAACTTAATTAAAACCTTAAATTTTAATAAAAATTTCGAAATTTCTATTTTTAAAAGATTAAATTTAATAGGTTAAATTTAGAAAAAAATCAAATGGACGCCTTAAAGAAACAATGCAATTTGATAATTCTTAGCTGCTAACTTAGTTTTGCTTTTTTTAAAAAAAAAAGGTTTCTTTTTTTTTTTTTTTTTTTTTGAATAAGCAGGACCAATAATTTTTAGAACAAATAACATAACTTAAAAAATGACAAAAATATATTTATAACTCTATTCTTTAAATTCTAGATTCAGACTGAATAAAATGATTTTTTTTCAATTTACTTCCTAAGGTAAAACATTAAACTTTGCATTGAATAACGTTGAATTTTGCATGGCTTTCAATAAAACTTATTTAACAAGTTAAATGGAAAAATGTAACATTTTTTGCCTGTCTCATAAAAACTCAAGTCTAGGAGAATTTTAAAAGAAGCTAAAAAACGTGGAGCCAAGCGAGAATAAACGCAATTGATCACTTTTGTTTGACATTATTACGAACATGAAGAATTTATAGACATTGCGTGATTCAAGTACTGCATACCGTAGTTACGGTTGTTACTCCCAACCTCTGGAGAGTGATGAAAAGATTCTTTGCTTGTCTGTTCAAAATACCTTTGACGTTCCTCCCTTGATATGTTAGTCGCCAATTTATTTCCTCCGAATTCGTTGGAAACCCGTTCAGAGGCTAATTGACGCTTCTTATATTTCATTCTTCGATTTTGAAACCATATTTTTACTTGGCGCTCTGATAGTTCAAGGATATTAGCAAGTTCCATGCGCCGTTCCCTAGAAAGGAATCTATTCACCCAGAACTCTCTTTCAAGTTTAAAGAGCTGTTGCTTTGAGTATGCAGTACGCTTTCTTCGCTTACCACAAGGGCTTACTTGTTTTTCTAAAGTAAAAAGTAGTACTTTTATTTCGTTTAGAAAAGATAGTTAGACACCCACACTAAATTAAAAAAAAAGTAAAATAATAATAATAATAATAATAATAATAATAATAATAATAATAATAATAATAATAATAATAACAATAATAATAATTATTATTATTATTATCATTATTATTATTATCATTATTATTATTATTATTATTATTATTATTATTATTATTATTATTATTATTATTATTATTATTATTATTATTATTATTATTATTATTATTATTATTATTATTACAACAATAATAACAATGATAATAATAATAAAGTTTAATCAATATTTAACCTTTTTTGACAATTGGAGTTACACTAAGATTATGTCCGAGCTGTACATTTTGTTGAGGTAAACAACGATCTGAGTTCCACCAAAACTCAGGTAGCAAAGGAGGTCTCACCCATGGAAAAGAATAAGATGGCAAGTGAAAAAAATAAGGAGAAATCTGTGAAGGGTAGTGATGCTGAAGATTTTGATAATGAGGATTAGACGTGATATATATATCTAAATAGTTTACACATAAAAATTATGAAAAACTTGAATTTAAATTAACTCTCCTGTAAAAAAAAAAAAAAAAAAAAAAAAAAAACCACGAAATAATAATAAATACAACATAATTAGAGACAAAAAGACTTTAACTACTTTTAATAACCTGAGTCACTCCCGTACGGTAATAATTCTGAACTATATTGGGTTGAAGTTAATGTTGTCAGAGGAGGTGGTGTGAGTTTGTTTTGATCTTGCAAATAATTGTTGCCTTCTTCCTTAGTTTTATTACTCTTGGGTGGAATAGAGTAAAAACAATCTTTGTTGCAATTAAAATCACCAAAGTCAGATACTTTAGAAGCCGACGGGGACTGCGTAGTTAATTTCGATGATTCGGTTCGAATTTCCATAGTAAAATATCTAATTTGTAACTACTGTAATTACAAAATCATTAAATTTTAGCTCTTCGTATGGAAATATTTTCCGATGCGATGCAAACTTCAGTTGTTATTTAATTTCCAATTTGTAAAACGATTCTCTTAATTACAACGGAAACTGTAGCAAGCGCGATTACTTTTTATTTTGAATAAAGAAAAGCGAGATTTTCATTGTCTGGTTTTGTGACACTGAATATTTAAAACATTTTCTATTCCACGAATTCCACTCAAATACTGATGAACCCTTGAGAGTTTTTGAGCATAGAAATAGGAATTCTCTCGAGAGCAAATAACTCGTTTATTCAATTTTTTGTATCTTATTTCAAAAATTAAATGAGCCTGACAGGTAATATTTGGTTGTACCGGTTAAAATAAACAACAGAGTTGTTTTCGAATGGCGCGTATTCCCTGTTGAATCGAACAGTGTAAAAAGTAATTAGTTGGTTTGTCGCCAGTAAAAAAAACTCTTTGTCAAACAATTGTTTAATATAGTCAATGGCTAGTAATAATTAGCAATGACTAACAATAATTAAATATGCTTAAAATATTAAATGAATTTTAAAAAAATAATTACGAAATAAATCATCTGTAACGTACGATTGCTTCTATAAACATGCTGAACTTTTTCATTGAACTTTTAGCTAAAAATTAACAATAGAAAAAAATGCTCTGTTTAAAAAGCTTTTTTTGGTAAATTTTTTTTTAAACAATTATAAGTTTTAAATTTTGTATCAAATTCGTTACTCGACCTCTCGATCAGTTGTGGAACAAATAGCATTATTTTTGTTCTCTCGGGGTTGTAAACGAATTGCTAAATTTCCTAGAATACAAGTATTTTTTTTTTTTGCCGTTTGAAAAAAACTCTAATCGCTTCGAAAAATAATACTTCTGAAGAGATAGAGAAAAAATGACTAATATTTTTAATGAGGACATTCTTACAATTTTTAAATTATAAACTTCTTTTTAAAAATATGCGTTGTTTAAAAAAATTTACCTAAATTTAGAAATCCCAGAGGTCTTAAAAACTCCCGGGGGAAGAACATAATCAGAACCTATTCCTTTGTTTTTAACAAATTGGTGGCTCAAAGCCGAAAAACGCCTACTTAAAATCGAACTTTATTTCGATCGGTTTTTAAACAGTTGCGTAGCAATTCGGTTATTAAACTGACAAGCAACTAATACCAATTTTTCAGTTCCTATTTACTGATTTTTGGGAATTTTTTCATTTCGTTGAAAATCTTTTAAGTGAATTTGTTTGTTTTTTTTTTAAGTACCACCAGATGAGTTTAAATCCCGAATGCTTTTCTCGGCTCATTTACTCGGCTTCGGGGTAAACATAGTCGAGCAACAACTATTTGTTTTTCCACCTTGTGGCGGAATTAAAGTTAAAAAAAAAAAAAAAAGTCATTGTTTTTATGAGAAAGTTTTATTTAGTGAAAGCAAAGATTTCATTTACATGTAACAACGTATAAAAATTTGATGAAACATTTTGCTTATATAGGAAAAACTTTCCTTATACATGCAAAAAAAAAAAAAAAAAAATTACAAGTGCGGAGTAGAAGAACTGATGTAATGATCGTCAAAGACCTAAAACACAAAATAAAATGCATTATATATATATATATAAAATAGAAAAACCCTTAAATGATTATCTAAGATATTACCGTTCTTAAAGTAGTTCCCATTTGAGCAGGAGACTTGGTGACAACGACACCGGCTTCTTCCAAAGCTTTGATCTACATGTAAAGTGGTAACTATTGTCTTTTTGTATTTAAAAATCATTTCAAATACTAGCAAAAACTTAATAAACCTTTCAATATTATCTGAATTAATAAATAAAACTATTTTTATAAATTTTTATATTCTATATACCTTATCATTAGCACCTCCTTTACCACCTGATATAATAGCTCCTGCATGACCTGTAAATAAAATGTTACAAATAATAACAGTAATATAAAATATCATTATTTAAAGAATGCTTGTAGAGGGCCATTTCTGAGCAGACAGTGTAATCGAAATGGGTGTTATTTTTGTTGAAATTCATTTTAAAACTCCCAAGGTCACTAGGCCTATCATAATACAGTTAATGAGATTTAAAAATGAATAAAAAATTTACCCATTCTACGGCCAGGAGGAGCAGTTAGTCCAGCAATAAATCCTACAATCGGTTTTTTGTTCGGACCGTTGTTATGTTTAAGCAAGTATTCTGCAGCTTTTTCTTCAGCTGCACCACCTATCTCACCGATCATTATCATTGCTAAAGAGAAGTTGTAAAAAAAATTAGAGACTCTCTTTTAAATGTATACGAGCAAAAAAAGGTTATTAATACTTAATACTTAATTAAAACTTACCTTTGGTTTCTGGGTCTTTCAAAAACACCTCTAAGCAATCTATGAAGTTAGTTCCGTTAAAAGGATCTCCACCAATACCTTAAAATCAATTTAAAACTTTGATAATTTTAAACCAATACATGACAGTAAGTAAATGCATTAGTATTTCAGACTAAAAGTTTTGACAGTATTTAGGTCGCGAAATGTATACAATGGTAAACTATTGCCGTGTACGATTTGAATTTCACGTGACGAAATTCACATTCGTGCCAACGCAAAATAGAAGCTTTTTTTTTTATAGGCACAACCTAAAAATTAAGGATTAATAATTCTCGGTTTTAAACTAGATTTTTGTTGGCTTTACATCTTTATACTTCTGGTTTTTATTTGAACTAAAAATGAACAACTCTTAAACGACTTTTGAAGAAAATTTTCTTCTGTTCATTTCTTTTACATTTTGAGGAAAATTTGAACTTGTTTTTCATTCGTAGCTCATAAACTCTCCGAAATGTAATTCAGTTAAAATTATAGAGAATGCAGTTTGTTTTTTTTTTGTGATAATATTATACAGATATAAAATATTGTATTTACTGAACTAAATTTTCATACATTTCCCCTTTTCCTTGTTTCACACTTTTTTTAAAATAAAAAGCTTTCCTCTGATTTTGAGGATCTAAAAATATTTCTCTAGCTTTTACCCTGATTTCCAGTTTCTATTGTAAACCACAATTTTACTTTTTTGCAGATTGCTAAATGTTTAAGTTGAATGACTTTTTTTAATTGTAGAATTACTTATTATTATCTATTATTAGATCTTTTACTTTTCAAATTTCTCAAAAATATTTAAATTTATTTTTCAAAAACTTTTTTTATTTTTTAAATTTCTGCGTGTTTTTTTTTTAGACTTTAAAACTATATAATTTTACATAACTAATGAAAACACAGAAAAGAAAATTTTAGCCATTCCCATCCAATAAACAAACTTCCAAACTCTTTAAAATTCCAATTATCCTTCAGAAAATGTGCTTATTTAAAGTAACAACATGTTTTGCTGATGTTTATGTTAATTAATAACTAATTAAACACATGTTTGTAAATAATATCATAATTGATATTAGTTATATAGATATTTGAATACAGTACAACATTTTTTGTAATTTTAAACAACTATTTGATGCAACTGTAACTAACAGCAAACAAATTTACAATGAACTAAAAATGAGTAAAGAGCTTAGCAGAGAGTGCTCTATTACAGAAACTTAATTGTCCTAATGCTTAATTTACCAATTAATAATAGATAACTTGACTAAAAGCTTAATTGACCATTGAAAAATTGAAAATTTTATCTTACCAATACAAAGCGATTGACCAAGTCCAACAGTTGTTGTCTGATGAACTGCTTCATATGTTAAAGTTCCAGATCTGGATACGATTCCTTATTAGAGTTTATAAAAAATAAAATAAAACAAAAATTGAATGTGAATTGCAGCTTCACACATAAAATGAAAGAATAAAGAAACTTTATATTTACCAACACAACCAGATTTATGGATGTGTCCTGGCATGATTCCAATTTTGCATTCCCCTGGCTAAAATTAAACATCAAAACTCAAAAAACATGTCTTATTAATATTACTTAGAAAATAATATTAGGATAAAACATTTGTATACCTTAATAATTCCTGGGCAGTTGGGTCCTAACAACCGACTTGCACTTTGACGTTCTAGAACATGCTTTACCTAGTAAAGCATACTCAACTTATTAAACTAACTAACAGCAATTACAATAACATCCTTTATCTAATAACTTTTCAAATCAAAACTTATGTATTAATATAAAAGAAGATGATTGAGAGTTTTTCTTTTGTTTTTTTATTGCAAACTGCAATTTAACTGACTTCCTTACTTTCACCATATCTTGCTGAGGAATTCCTTCAGTTATGCAAACAATCAGTCCTATTTCAGCTTCAATTGCTTCTATAATAGCAGCAGCAGCTCCAGGTGGTGGTACATATATAACACTGGCATCACAATTTGTATATTCTTTAGCCTAAAAAATATCCTTGAAATATAGAAAGCTATTTTATTAGTTCAATTTATTTAATTAACATAACA